>NC_069003.1:13646412-13650753 GCF_001194135.2 Octopus bimaculoides
CATCTAACTGGCATCCCGTGCTGGGGGCTCATAAAAAGCATTCATTACACTCTTGAAGGGGTTGGTGTTAGGAAGGGTATCCAGCCATAGAAACCAGGCCAAATTTTGGCTCAGTGGTGTTTAGCCCCGGGTTAGCCCTTACTGAGTAGAGTGATGTTGAAAGACCTTCCAGTTGTGACCATCTAGTCTTTTACTCCATAGGCACCTGTGTGACTGTGTGGTCATGAAGTTTGCTTCCCAACCATGTGGCCTTAGGTTCAATCCCACTGCATGATATCCCGGGTAAGCGTCTTCTACAGCTCTAGGCTAATCAAAACCTTGTGAGTGGATTTGATATGGAAACTGAAAGAAGCTCGTCACACACACATTATCTAAACTGATGCAAAATGATGATGATTTTAACAGTGTAGGTTTGCCTCAGCACTCTCTGAGACATGTTTAGCTATGTAAAGCATTAGGGAAAGAAACCTAGCTATTTCTTGCAATAAATACAGCTAAAGAATCCTTAACCCTTTAGCATTCAGATTACTCTGTCAAATGTAATGCTTATTTATTCATATTGTTTTAGCCATAGAAACTAAGCCAAATCAGACTGGAACATGGTGCAGCCCTCCAGCTTGCCAACTCTGGTCAAACCATCCAATCAATGTCAGCATGGAAAATGGATGTTAAAGGATGATGATGATGAGGATGATTACCTTGTAGCTTCTAAATTTTGATGATGTAATTGTTTTACTTTAAGAATAGAAATTGAAGGTTAGGTGTGAAAGGCTAGATCCGGTCAGTTTGAACACAAAACAGGTGGAATATTTGGGCCAGATATGGCAGGTTTGAATGTTAAAGGGTTAAAATACTACTGTAGATCCCTCATTTACTATTTTGCTTGTGTGGACCCTCAAAAATCTTATATGGACCTCCCTGCCTGGGTTCAGAGGGACCTTGGCCTAGTATTTAGTGTGTGGGACTCAATTGTATGCTTGTAGTCTTGATCCTTGGACTGAGAATTATATTGTGTCCTTGAGTAAAGCATTTCATTTATTGCTACTCCAGTTCACTTGGCTGATAATGAGTTCGACCAGCAGCAGCAATAGCTGGAGTTAACTTTGTGATGGACTGCTATTCCATCCTATAGGTGCAGGAATGATTGTGTATTGAGAAGTTTGCTTTCCAACCATGTGACTTCAAGTTCAGTCCCAACGTGTGGCAAGAGTGAATCTGGTAGATGGAAACTGAAAGAAGCCCTTTATTTGTGTCATCATCATTATCGTAGTTTAACATCTGCTTTCCATGCTGGCATGGGTTAGACAGTTTGACTGAGGGCAGGCAAGCCAGGAGGCTGCATCAGGCTCCAATCTAATCTGGCATGGTTTTTACAGCTGGATGCACTTCTTAATGTCAACTCTGAGAGTTATCCTTTGATATTGCTGCACCTCTTATGTGTCCATAGTTACGCTGGGTACATCTTATGGAGTTTCTACCTACACCTTTCCTACAGAGGGGATTTGTGGTTTGTCTGCCTTCCTACTTACTAAGACTTTGGTTTTTACCAGATTGACTCCAAGGCCCTTTGATTCTAGACCGTGCTTCCACATTTCTCTAGATCTGGTAGTGATTCAGCTATTAGAGCAAGGTCATCAGCATAGAGGCAGCCTTGTCTTCTACTATAGCTTGAGGTTATAGTAAAAGACACTTGCACAAGTTGCCACATAGTGGAACTGAACCCGGACCATGTGGTTGGGAAGTGAGCTTCTTACCACATACCTACGCCTGGCTGCTATTTCTAGCAGGGCATACAACTACTTCCCAACATTCTATATAACATGGAGCCTTAGAATCTGTTTGATTAATTTTCTCACCTAACAAGTAATATCACATATGAAGACAAAATAATCCATTTTCTAATAATCAGTTATTTTAAAAATTCAACCACAAACAGATGCAGGCATGGCTGTGTAGTAAGAAGTTTGCTTCCAGACCACATGGTTTTGAGTTCAGTCCCACTATGTAACACCTTGGGCCAACGAAAGCCTTTTGAATGGATTTGGTTGAAAGAAACTGAAAGAAATCCATTGTGAATGTCTGCCTCCAATTGCTTGACAAATAAGGTTTGCTTATGCCTCATAACTTTGTAGTTCGAAAGAGAAAAAGTACTAGATTAAAAAAAACAAAAAACAATAAGGGTAGGGTTGATTTATGAAACTAAAACTCTTTGAAGTGATGCCCCATTATGATCCAGTCCAATGAATAAATAAAACTGAAAGATAAAAGATAGTTCTGTGGAATAATTAAGGGTAATTTCCTATTTTATGCTTGTAAAATCATAGTAATCCAAAAAGTTTAGTTTATTTCAATAAAACATTTGATGATGATTTCATAATTATAACTGAACAAGGAGTAAAAAGTGAGGAAAAATCTTATTTTGAATAGAGTTTTGCCAAATGAACTTATGGAGATAGTTTGGGAAGTGCACATTGTTTGTTCCAAATTGGTGGCAAATTTTCTGTTTTGTATGCATCCATAAATTTGAGTGTGAGGATCCAAAATTTCTGCTTGTGAACAACAACAGAATGAGTATAAATGCCATTTGCCCACTGGTAAATATTGTTGTAGGAGCACCTGCCATTGCTAACGATATGGGTGCTGGGCAAAACCCACTGAAGTGTGATTGTGCCAAAGCAAAATGTTCTCACTGCAGTCCAGATCTTCGATGAGAAAACACTTTCTAGATTGTCTTTCCATGCCACCAAAAAATCCAGTGACTTTCTCACCACTGAACCTTCTTGAGAATTCACTCATCCACCTCCATGGTAATTAGGCTTGTCATTATTGTAAATCCCTTCAATCTACTGAGAATTGTCTTCTAAGCACGTTTCACACAACTCATGGCAGAAATTGCACCAATCAACACAAGTATTCTTGCTGCGCTGAACCTTACAAGAAATGTCTTTCTTGAGAGAAGTTATAGGCTCAGCAATATGACAGAAGAATGAAAGGACCGAGATACCTGGTGCCTTGCTTAACTCAAGAAGAGCCACACCCCACAGTAGAAGTGTTATGGCCACTCCTTCTGGTGAAGAGGATTGGCTTGCAAGAGTCCTGTGTTGGTACCACATAGAAGTGTGCGTGCAATGCCATGTAAAAGCACCCAGCATGCATTGTAAAGTGGTTGGCATTAGGAAGGGCATCCAGCTGTAGAAACTGTGCCAAATCAGACGGAAGCCTGGTGCAGCTCTCCAGCTCTGGTCAAGCTGTTCAACCCATGGACAATGGATGTTAAATGATGATTAAATGGCTATTTTCAAACCAACTCCTTTGATGAATGCTTGCTTTGTTTTTGCATGTATTGCAGAACCACATACTACCATTGTTAATGTTTCCTCTATAAGTCTACACTGCATGTTGGGCACATGTAAAAATTCTTTAACAATCCATGGAGGACCCATCAAGCAATACAAGTCGCTGAATCCAACAAAGATTGAGCCAGTATCGTAATTGTATGCTTTTCATTGATTATCTGCTGGTCTGTAAGTATTTTGTTGGGATTCACAATAAAACAAAGAACTAATTGAGCTGAAATTGAAAGTGAAACTAGAACAAACTCGATTTTATGAACATCAATTATGAAATTACCTGATAAAATTTTTGATATGCTTAAAAGAACAAAGTTATTTTTAAGTTAGGTAATACTTTCTGAAAAGTGGCTTTAAAATAAAATGTGCACACGTGCATGCCTGTGCACACAGACACATACTTTTGCTCTTTCTTGCACCTCCAGCTGTTCGAACAGTGGGCTAAGGTAGAGAACCATGACAGATGCATTTTAGTTGGTTCCTACCAAAAGTATATAACTGTGACATAGAATTTTATCCCAGAAACATAATGTGTACAAATAAATAGTCATTTTATAAATATAAAAAAAGCTGTGGAGACTACACAAATTATCCATGTATGTATAGCCTGTATAAGTAGTGTGTGTGTGTGTGTGTGTATATACATATATATATATATATATATATATATATATAGATAATGGGTCAATAATACCGTATACTTTGATTAATATACTCACTCTGACAAATATACAAGCAGATATTTTTTCCGATTCTTCGACACACGAGATAGAATTCTCTAGTTTAAGCACCCCATATAATCCCTCATAACTTTATTTTGGGGGAATTTTCAGGAAATTTTTGTTCTACACACGGGAATTCATACGATTATGCAAAAAATGTTTATAATTTTTTTAACCGCACCCCCACATAAATCCCAAAAGTTCCACTCTGTTTCGAATTTTAAAAAATCATACAGGGTTACACAGCCGAAATATGGAGTACTTATAAA
>NC_069003.1:13651001-13654411 GCF_001194135.2 Octopus bimaculoides
TATATATATATATAGGGGAACATATAGGACACCATTTTTTTTTTCAGATTTATTTCTACAAACAAAATAATGTGATTTGATGGATTTAAACACTTAATTCAGCATTAGTCGACACGATTTGTGCAGTTTTGAATGATGTGAGCCGTATGGACGTCGAACTAACGAGAAGTGTTCACACATAGATAGAAAGGAATAATGTGGAGTACCTCTTTATTTTGGAGGTGTCTGTGAATATAGCTAATTAAATTAATAATGGTAATAAGAGTAGAAGTAAGATGAATATCCAGCTTGGATCCTGGCGTTTCTGTTTCTAATCTCAACAGGAACTTCATGTCAAAGAAAGAACGGCACGGCATGGCATTACATAAATGTACACCAATGTACAATAATCGATGTATTTACCGAGCAGAAGAAGTGTCGTAGGGGATAAAACGTGTCTACAGCAGCAGTGAAAGGCAAGATAGAAATTGATTAAGGAAGTTAAAGAGATATAAAAGCCGTCTTACCATGTTGGAGATGTCGCAGAAAATGCGGCGATTGATGAGAAGCACGAGAGAGGAAGAGTGCGCATGTGCTGATACCGGTGTATGTACTTTATACTACCTCTATGTCATAATATCCGGCAGACGTGAGAGATTGTAACGAAATATATATATATATATATATATATATATATACATATACATAATGTGTGTATATATGTATGTATGTATGTGTGCACGTTTGTGTAATGTATTCTAAATTCGACTGCGTGATAATTAACTCACCACTACGCATTCCGGATGTGGCGGAGTAGCCTAAACCTGATTTCATATGCTGTTGCTGCATGGCTAAAATATGATAAATAAATAAATATTTTGAGGGGACAGAAGTGGATAAGATCTTGAAAATTACCTTCCAGTTACAAACTATGGGCATATCGAAATCGATTTCACCCTAGTCTTCACTCCACCAACGCTTATACCATCTCCACCAATCTGCTTACAATCAATAATCTAATCACGATTTCAAATGACCGGGTGGTAATATAAAGCGAGAGTAATTTAAAATTCTTTACGCCGGTCTAACGCTAAGTGGAGTAAGTCTTGTTTGACTCATCTCATTTATTTAATTGAAAAATATTAAAAAAACACTAATTGTTGCAATAAATACGAAGAAAGGTTATTTTTCCTTAATTAGTCTTTAAGAAGTATTTTAGATGATCTTTGAATGTAGTCTTATACATTTACTGTCTTAAACAATAACCGGAATCATCATAGTCCGTTTGGTGGTGGTGGTCGCGGAAGAATTTTTTTCCTTTGTCATTGTGCTGCGGTCAACGTGTTTGACATAAAGGAATGTATGTTTGTGGTCTTAAGGTGGGATTAGATGATTGTTTCAGATGGTTTGGAATTTTCTTTTATTCATTTTCCCCCGTTTATTTGTTTCAGTGATTGGACTGCGGCCATGCTGGAGTACCATAACCCGATGTTAGTTTATTTATGCACCCCTCCCCATAACTTAGAGGTTAGACATTAGAGAAGGATAAAATGAATAGCAGGCTTGAACAAGATATAAGTACTGGAGTCAATTTGTTTTACTAAAACTCTTCAAGGTGATACTCCAGCATGGTCGCCGTCCACTGACTGAAGTCAAAGAATGCATTATATGATATGCATTATTAGTTTTGGGTATGTGAGTATTTTGAAAATGTCTCACACAGTGACGACTGCCCTGCATACTTACGGGTTGCCCTTTGGCAAGGTATAGCACCCATTCAGCCCAGCCACCCTGTCAAGGATACGGCAAAGTCATGGGACTGCAGCATGATGGATTGTGGAGAGGCAGCAGAAGAGCTCAACTGAGCCAGCAATGCTTCTTACATTGATGCTGAGCAGAAGAATTCTAGAAGATCACCACCATCCTCCCTTATTAATGGAGAACACAAAATTGCATCTACATATTTCTTCTTTCTTTGCCATGGTGTTTTATTTTTCTTGATCTCCAGGACTCATAAGACCAGTTACCTGGTTTCTATTGAGTAAAAGTAACTGAGATTACAGCATTCCACTGACTAGAATGCTTGTCCATTGCAGGGTTCAAGGGCTGTCATTTTGAGGGTAGGGGACAAGTTGATTATATTGATCTCAATACATAACTGGTAATACTTAATTTTTTGGACCCTAAAGGGATGAAAAGCAAAGCTGACCTTGGCAGGATTTGAACTCAGAATGTAAAGAGCTGGAAGAAATGCTACTAAGCCTTTTGTCTGACATGCTAATGATTCTGCTAGTCTGCTGCCTTTACAAACTTGCCAACTTTCTTTATGATGTTTGACAGATTCAAAACCATCTCAGTTTTTATTGAACATCACAAGTTGTCTGCCCCTTTTCAGTCCTCAAAAGCTCCAGGCCATTCATAGAAGGACCTGCCTGTGCCCTTGGAGAAACAATGCATTAGATCAGCGGTTTCCAACCTGGGGTCCGCAAAGGTAGTATTGGGGGGTCTGTGAACTAAATTCAAAATTTCATGCATATATATATATATATATCATCATCATCATCATCATTTCATGCTAGCATGGGTTGGACGATTCGACTGAGGACTGGTGAAACCAGATGGCTACACCAGGCTCCAATCTGATTTGGCAGAGTTTCTACAGCTGGATGCCCTTCTTAACGCCAACCACTCAGAGAGTGTCGTGGGTGCTTTTACGTGCCACCAGCACGAAGGCCAGTTTGGCGGTACTGGCAACGGCCACGGTCAAAATGGTGTATTTTATGTGCCACCCATACAAGAACCAGTCCAGGGGCACTGGCAACGATCTCGCTCGAAAAACCTTACACATGTCACGGGCACAAGTGCCAAAAAGGCGACGCTGGGCACAGGTGTCATCCCGATTTCGCTTTCGCTTACCCCAAAAAGTCACACACACACACATAAGGATAAACATATTAAAAGGGGTCTGTGGGAAAACTCATTTAAATAAAAGGGTTGGGAATCACTGTGAAAAGGTTGGGAACCACTGCCTTAGATAATGAAGTCCTGGTGGCACTCCGTCAGTTGCGACGACGAGGGTTGCAGTTGATCCAATCAATGGAACAGCCTACTTGTGAAATTACCATGCAAGTGGCTGAGCACTCCACAGACACATGTACCCTTAATGTAGTTCTCGGGGATATTCAGCGTGACACAGTGTGACAAGGCTGACCCTTTGAATTACAGGCACAACAGAAGCAGGAAGTAAGAGTGAGAGAAAGTTGTGGTGGAAGAGTACAGCAGGGTTCGCCACCATCCCCTGCCGGAGCCTCGTGGCGCTTTAGGTGCTTTCACTCAATAAACACTCACAAAACCCAGTCTGGGAATCGAAACCACGATCCTACAACCGCGGGTCTGCTGCCCTAACCACTGGGCCAAAGGAAGTCCTAATC
>NC_069003.1:13654753-13661081 GCF_001194135.2 Octopus bimaculoides
ATATATATATATATATATATATATATATATATATATATATATATAAATGTAAGTTACAATATATGGATTCAAGTAATCCAGTAGTACACATAAAAAAAGACTCCTTAATGTATCATTGTACAAACGATATAGAATATATAGTAATATACAAGAGAAAAGGATAAGGAGTGTATAAAGTTATAAATGACGGAGTAATAGTATGATGAAAATTTATTTAACAATAAAATTCAAATATCACGACAAATTGTTTTGTAACTTAAAACATGTAAAGATATATAAGGACCTTGAGATTGAGATGTCTAGAACATGGCAATTAAGAATAAAATCTATCCCTGTTGTTGTAGGTGCCCTAGGAAATGATCAAGAAAAGTAGTGATAAATTTTTTGACCAGATCCCTAGGAAACCAACAGTCTATGAGACTCAAAAAGATTGTACTGACATCAACCACCCACATTCTCAGGAAGTTTCTCTCCATCTAATACATACATGCCTTAAGTCTCTGTCACAGTCAGAAGATGAAATAAAATGCAAATCAATTGGAAAATAATAATAATGATAATAATAATAATAATAATAATAATAATAATAATAATAATAAATGCCCGGATGCAGTACCAGGCGGTGGCTCTCATGGCTTCTGATCTTAATTGATTGGAAGTGTTATCATGTACATTGTTTTGTCTTGGTATAAAAGATGGTCGACAGCAAATATTCTGCTTAATACTACAGATTTGCTTGTCAGCTGTTTGACCTTAACCAGTTGAGCATGTCCCTTGATGGCTGACGATATGTGCATCTCTGATCATGAGCAGAAGTAGTGGGGGAGAATCATAGACGTGTGTTGAGAAGAATTCTTTGGGGTTTGAATAATTCACCTTTGGAAACATAGGTGTTTTGCTCAACATCCTTAAACAAACCTTATTCAGAGACCTTTTGAGCGGGATGGGCTACTCGACCTGAAGAAAATTCTAACTGGGCCCCACCAGCGAGGTCATGTGCTGTTTATCTTGATATGAGATCACCATGTTGTACACATATGGTTGTGATGCATGTGCCTGGTGTACCCTTATCAGACGGGTAGTCATGATGGGTATAATGGGCTTCGTATATTTGTACCCCAGTATCACTTTGATGGCATGCACTGCTCTCTCACTCAATAATAGTAATAATAATAAGGATAATAATTCTTCCTAATTTTGGTACAAAGTCAGCAATTTTGAAGGAAGAGGGAAGTTAATTATATCAACCCCACTAACTGACTGGTACTTTATTGACCCCCAAAAGGAAAAGTTGACCTCAGTGGAATTTGAACTCAGAACATAAAAACAGAAGAAATTTCACGAAGTATTTTGTCTGGCATGCTAATGGTTCTGCCAGTCTGCTGCCTTCTTCATGCATATAGTATTGATGTATTGATCACATTGGTATATTCAATCTCTTCTTTGAATTTTCCATTTTCTCTCAATCTAGTCTCACCCAAAACCTGGCTCTATTGGAACTGGAATAGTCTTGTATCTTTAGAAAATATCCAACAAAATGATAAACCAGCGTTCCCATTGTTGTTTTTACTGTTGTTGTTGTTTAACCAGAGATCGTTAATTGCATAAAATCACAATTAACTGTTGCGTTTGTGTGATCATGCTGGTTGCCAAATTCCCATTGGAAAACCATGAAAGACATTCCTATATCTGATGGATGATGGTGACTTCAATGAGTTTCAGATTCAATGTTTCATGAGGCTACTGCCATGTTTAAATTTGCTTTACAAATTTTCTGATTTTAAAATTGATTTTTTTTGCATTTGTTTTCTATAATATTTTAGATGCTGCATAGGAAAACAAATTTATCTGTTTTTTTTTTCCTTTTATTTAACCTAGATTTTAGGTGACAGTGTCCCTGTATGTTATAAGGGACTGAGGCAATGAAAAGGGTTGATATCAGAAAGGATATCATTCATTTCTTTGTTTTCATCATACAATGATACCATTTATATGTCAGGGACGCTCGTTTACAGATGTTACATGATCTCAAGAGAGGAGGAGACACTGACACACAGATGGACATACAAGCGTGACCACATGGTAAGGAGTTGGTTTTTCAACCACATAGTTCTCGGCTCAGTCCCACCATGTGGAACCTTAGGCAAGAGTCATTTACAATAGCGCTGGGCTGACCAAAGCCTTGTGAATACATTTAATTGATGGTAACTGAAAGAAGCCTGTCACACACACACACACACACACACACACACATACACACACACACACACACACACACATATATGTGTGGAGGTGCAATGGCCCAGTGGTTAGGGCAGCGGACTCGCGGTCATAGGATCGCGGTTTCGATACCCAGACCAGGCGTTGTGAGTGTTTATTGAGCGAAAGCACCTAAAGCTCCACGAGGCTCCGGCAGGGGATGGTGGCGAACCCTGCTGTACTCTTTCACCACAACTTTCTCTCACTCTTACTTCCTGTTTCTGTTGTGCCTGTAATTCAAAGGGTCAGCCTTGTCACGCTGTGTCACGCTGAATATCCCCCGAGAACTACGTTAAGGGTACACGTGTCTGTGGAGTGCTCAGCCACTTGCACATTAATTTCACGAGCAGGCTGTCCCGTTGATCGGATCAACTGGAACCCTCGACGTCGTAAGTGACAGAGTGCCAACAACAACAATAATAATAATGATTACGAGTTCTGGATGAAAATCTATAGGCTTTATTAATGTATCATGACACATGTTTCTGCATCCCACATGTTTATTAGTAAGGACCTTTTCATATTCATAAGATATTATTTAAGATTATTCATAATAACTATGAATCTCATGTCTTCTTGAATCACAATGTGTACGCTTCGTCAGGCATTACATTAATCCTTATGTCATGATACATTAATAAAGCTTATAAATTTCCATCTGCAAGTCATAATCGTTATTGTTATATTTATCATAAGCTGAAAGGAGTTCAACTTATATAACCATTCCACTGGATTACACTGGGAGATGAGACTCACAGTTGGTAGCTGACAATACAATAAAAAAGCACAGAATCCTTTAAGAGTGCATTCTGGGGCATTTGCTCAAAGCAAATTAAACGGATATCATCATCATCATCATCATCAAATGTTTGTTTTCCATAATGGCTCAGGTTGCATGGTTTGACAGGAGCTGGCCAGCTGAGGAGCAATCCAGTCTCCAGTCGTTTGTTTTGGCATGGTTTCTCCAGTTGGATGCCCTTCCTAATGACAACCACCTCACAGAGTGAGCTGGACGCTTATATGCCACTGGCATGGGTGTGATTACACAGCACTGGCACGAATACATTTTATGTGACACTGGCACCTGCAAAGGACATGCCTGTTTGTATGGATGACCACAATTTTACTTAGCCTGATGCATCTTCTCAAATACAGCAAATCACTACAACTCCCAGTCCCTTGTCATTTCCTCAGTGAGGACCAGAATCTGAAGATCCTTTCTCGCCATTTCGTCCCACATCTTCCTGGATCTTCCCCTTCCCAAGGATCCCTCCACAATTAGAGATTGGAGCTTCTTTAAGCAGTTGTCCTCATCCATATGCATCACATGACCAAACCAGCACACTCTTCTCTCTTGCACAACATCTGATGCCCCTTACACCCAGTTTTCCTCATACATACATATAATATATATAATGGGATTCTTTCAGTTTCTATCTACCAAATGTACTCACAAAGCTTTTGTTGGCTCAGAGCTATAGCAGAAGACACTTACCTAATGAGCTTTGCATTAGCACTGAACCTGAAACCATGTGGTTGGGAAGCAAACTTTTTAACCTCACAGCCATGCCTGTGTATGTGTGTGTGTGTTTATATATATATATATATATATATATGTATATATTCTTTTTTTTTTTCTTTCTGAAGTCAAGCATATATAGTAATAAACAGATGAAGGGAAAAAACACACAGAAGGTCAAGATTGTTTGCCAACATAACATGGCAGTCCTGGTTGAAAAACATATACTAAATGCATAGATGAACAAAGAACAAACACAAAAGGTCACCGACTCCTCATCAGTAATTGGCCAGGAGGTTGAGTAAAATTTCATGCCATTATTGATAATATTGCTTCCACCCTGGAGGCAACCAGCAGTGACCAAAACATATCAAAACAAAACAAGATGAACAAACAAGGAATATGGAAATGGATATATGAAAATGAATAAAATTAATTTGAGATGAGACTGTTAGTAGATGGGCGAGGGACAGAAAACGAAATAAATAGACAGAATATGGCCTTAGGGCCAGGTGAAGACAACAAAAAAATAATAATACATATACAACAAAAAATTAATAATAATACATATACAACAAAAAAAAGCCATGGGCTAGCAGACAGACAAGTGTGGAGTAACGTAAAGGAGACATGAAAAATGTCAAAAAGAACATATAGGTATGTGTATGTGTGTGTGTGTGTGAATATACCTTGTGTACATAAGTGCAAATATGTACATAATTGTGTGTATGTGCATGTATATATGAGTGTCAGCTGTCACCACCATCTTGTGTAGTTTCAGGCCAGTCATAAATAAATGGATGTATTTCTTAAGACATTCCAGCTGTGGCCATCCTATCTCATTTCTTCTTTTGTTCTTCCTATCATAAGTGTACCTTGTACTAATGTGACCTTATTTTATTTTAAAGACAGAGGGCTGTAATATGAAGATTTGGTTGCTATTTCTAGCAAAAAAAAAAGTGATTATACAGCCAGTTTCTCATTGGCAGACATTTGATATATGTATGTGTGATGTGTGTGTGGGTGAGAGTATGTTTGTGTATGTGAGTATGTATGTGTGTGTGTGTGTGTGTGTGTGTGTGTGTGTGTAAGATGTATGTGTGCATCTCTCTCTCTCTCTCTCTCTCTCTCTGTACTGTGTGTATCAAACTGTGTATATATGTATACATCAATCTGTGATTGTGTTTGTGTGTCTACATCTATCTGTGAATGTGTATGTGTGTGTGTGTGTGCATTTGTGTGTGTACAATCATCTGTGCATGAGCACCTCACTCTGTGGTTGTGTGTGTATATGTCCACATCTTTACCCTTTGACCCACGACTGCTCGCAGAGCACACTTCACTGGCTAAGCCTCTAGGCTAGTCCACTTGTCACATCTCCTGAGGCAAAGGCCTGCACATCGGAGAATGATCCATTTGTACCGCATGAGATGACTGCAAAAGAGCAACACACCACACCTGTATATATATATATATAATGTAAATAAATACTAATGGAGAACCTTGCGTTTTGCCTAGTACTTTTTCACTCGACTGCTGGAGCCTTAGCAACACAAAAATAACAAATTAATGGGAGGTTTGGAGATATTCAACCGATATCCGAACCTTGCCTCCCATTATACATGCACACAGACATTGCACATCTGGTGGAGCATGGTGGATTCATTTCTTTCAAGTCCATGCATGTCCTCTGCAGTCACAGCCCATGTTTCACTGCCATGCAACATGGCTGTTTGCACACAGGCATCATACAATCTGCCTTTCATTTTGTGGGAGAGACCCTTTGTTACCATCAAAGGTAGAAGTTCTGTGAACTTTGCCCAACTCATTCTTATTCTAGCAGCTACACTCTCAGAGCATCCACCTCCACTGTTGACTTGGTCACCAAGGTAACAGAAACTGTCTACTACTTCTAAGTATCACTGACAAGTTGTAAGCATATACAAGCATTTATACATATATATATATATGTATATATAGGTCTTGTTTGTGTGTGTATGTGTGTGTGTGTGTGTGTGTGTGTGTATACAAATACACATCTTGTATTGTCAAGAATAGCAAGTTGTATGCATATAGGGGTGTAACATGTAAATTGCTGCGAAGTGCAATATGAAGCTGCATACATTTGCAGCAGTTATCACCACACACACTCTTTCTCTCTCTCTCTCTCCCTCGAAGTAATTTCTGGTATTACTCTTACTCCTGCCTCTTGAGGCTGCCAACTGTTACTGTTGGTGCCAAGCAGAATTACTAGTAGGGTGTGGTGATGAAACCGAAACAGAAAGAGAGAGAGAGAGAGAGAGAGAGAGAGAGAGAGAGAGAGAGAGAGGCTTATAAGTCAGTCTGTTATTTGTAAACACTTCAACCCCACCCCAACCACCACAATCATCTCACTCTTTTAGTTTTGTTGGGTTTAAAATTGCTACGAGGTGGTTGAGGTGTGATAGTGTCAATGTTTCACAAGTTCTCACATCACAACTGATACATTACATGCTATATATATATATATATATATATATATATATATATATGATAGATATACACACACAC
>NC_069003.1:13661766-13663299 GCF_001194135.2 Octopus bimaculoides
TATATATAATTGTTAAAGAGGACAACAAAGCAAGACAAACATCTCAAGTCATATACATTATTATTATTGGAAAAAATTTAATTCAAAGCCTTACAGCTGTTTCTGGGATATCCCAAAACCTTAAATTAAGATTTTTCCAATAATAATAACGTATATGACTTGAAAGGTTTGTCTTGCCCTAGCATTTGTTGTCCTCTTTTTAACAATTATATATCCACTATAACAGAAATCTACAATGGTCCCTTAACTCCCATCTCAACCATAAGCTTGGAGCCCTGGTAATGTTACAGCATTTATTCAGCGTACCTAGTCGTTTAGATCACCTGTGAACTAAATCCCCATATTTTGTGTGTATGTATATACATATATATGTGTGTATGTATATATATATATATATATATATATATATATATGTGTGTATATATATATATATGTATATATATCTTTTATCTTGCACTTGTTTTAGTTTAAGACTGTGGCCATGCTGGAGCATCACTTTGAAGAATTTTTAGTTGAATCAACCCCAGAACTTATTTTTTCTTCAGTCTGGTACTTATTCTATCTTTTGCCAAACTGCTAAGTTACAGGGATGTAAACACACCACCACCAAATGTCATGAGGTGGTGAGAGGACAAACACAAACGCAAAGATGCCTGCACCTGTATATAATATATATATGTGTGTGTGTGTGTGTATACGAGACATATACAAGGCTTAATAGGCATGTCTACTTTGGATGAATATGTATTGCAACTGACAGTTCCAGAAAGAAATGCTGTTCTTTCAAAGTGGGTGGAACTTGTGGAAGAGGGAGACCCAGGAAGACATGGGACAAAGTACTGAATGATAACCTTAGAACACTGAACCTTTTGGACTGAGATTTGTGGTGCCTTGCTATACTCAAGAAGACCCATCCTCCACACCAGAACTGTTAAGGTTACATCCCCTGGTGAAGAGGGTTGGCCTGAAAAGCACTTGTGCCGGTGCCACATTAAAAGCATCCAGCACACACTATGAAGTGGTTGGTGTTAGGAAGGGTGTCCAGCCATAGAAACCAGGCCAAATCAGACTGGAACCTAGCACAGATCTCTGGCTTGCCAGCTCCTGTCAAACAGTCTAACCCATGCCAGTATGGAAGAATGGACATTAAATGATGATGAAATTAAAAGCACATAACTGTTACATCAAAGGACACCAGGACACTTATCCTGCAGAAACACATGTTGGATTGGAATTTGATGAGAATAATGCTTTAATAAATAAATTTTGAAGATCTATAATTCACCAGTCTCCTCTTGATTATATACTCTGTATGGTGTATGAAATCCAGTGAAATGAACTCAGGACTTACCTACCGAATTAAGTACCATTTAATTGTTTATCTTATGCTCCCTGACATTCGATGTGGTTAGCCAGATCTGGATTATATCAGAGTGCTAATGAGGTACCTGGCCAGATTCCAAACCCCTATTCCTTCATGCTGTGCATACATACATACATACATACATATATATATATATATATATATATATA
>NC_069003.1:13665041-13665575 GCF_001194135.2 Octopus bimaculoides
AATTGGGAATAGGGGATAGAAAGTTTTGTGTGTCTAGGGTGGGAGGAGGAGAAGTTGAGATAGGAGTGTGAGTCTGTGTGTTTGTAGTGGATGGAGGTGCTAAGGGCGGAGTGGAGGATGCTGACCGAAATGTCGAGTATATACATGTGGGTGCGTATGTTCTATACAAAAATGTTTATCTCTCTCTCTCTCTCTCTCTCTCTCTCTATATATATATATATATATGTATTTGCTCTTATGTCATATTCATCATTTTTCTAATCTTTTTTATCTAGATAATTTACTAAATACATATACATATATGCATATATACATGTACACACACACGCACACACACATAAATGGGTGGATGTATATGCACACTTTCTAGTTAAAGTGTTAGTGGAAGTAGTAGAAGCAACACCCATACATACCTGAATTTGGTCCAACGTACCAAGAGAGATGAAAAATGTGATAAAATTTGTATATCTAGTGATGATGATGATGATTGTTGTTGTTGTTGTTGTTGTTGTTGTTGTTGTTGTTGTTGTTGTT
>NC_069003.1:13665968-13671112 GCF_001194135.2 Octopus bimaculoides
TTATTATGAACCCTTTTGTTACCATATTTCTGTTGAGATGCTCTGTGTTTCTTTCATTTAATTTTAAATATAACAAAGAATTTAGTAAAATATCTTAGTTATCATTAAGCTAATTGTTTGGAACATCAATTGTGACTAAAGTTTGGTGGAAGATTTTAATTCAGAACTTTTGAAAACAAAGAAACTACAGAGCCAGAAGCAGTTTCAGGCAGGTTAAGGCGGCGAGCTGGCAGAATTGTTAGCATGCCAGACGAAATGCTTAGCGGTATTCTATCTGCTGCTATGTTCTGAGTTCAAATTCCTCCAGGGTCAACCAGATATGTCTTCACAGAAGATTGGCCATAAAGTACATCACTTGTGTGATGTTGACATTTGCACACAAAGGCAAAATGACAATAACATATATATGTATGTATACATGCATACATATGTATACACACACACATACATACATATTTAATATAGACACTTGAACATTTAATACAGACACTTTTTCAGCCCTTCCATCTGTTTCATTTTTTGTTCTCATCTATCTTTTTCGTAGAAGAGCCTTGTCTTAAAATGTCAAAGATTTCTTCCAATTTTCCAGAGCATTAAACTAATACAACTTGTTTGTTGTTCTTTCACCTAGTTTTGTGCTTTATCTTATTTTTGGATCATATATACACACACACACATACATATGCACATGCACACACACACACACACACATACAACAGATTTCTTTCAATTTCTGTTTATCAAATCCATTCACAAGGCTTTGGTTAGCCAGGGACTACAGCAGAAGACACTTGTTCAAGGTGCCACTTGGTGGGACTGGACCAGGAACCAATTAGTTGGAAAGCAAACTTCTTAACCACACAGCCACATATGCATCTAACATATTACTGAAGTTAAGGCGGAGAGTTGGCAGAGTCGTTAACACGGGCGAGGTGCTTAGTGGCATTTCCTGCGTCTATATGTTCTGTGTTCAAATTCCACTGAAGTGGACTTTACCTTTCATCCTTTTGGGGTTGATAAAATACTACCAGTTGAGCATGGGGTCGATGCAGTCGATTTAGCCCACCCCCACCCCAAAAAAACTGCTGGCCTTGTGCCAAAATTTGAAACCATTATTATTGAATTAAAGGCAGAATCATTGTGGCACCAGACAAACTGCTTACCATTATTTCTTCCGACTTTATGTTCTGAGTTCAAATTCCATTGAGGTCAACTCTGCCTTTCATCCATTTAGGGGTCAATAAAAATAAGTACCAGTTGAGCACTGGGGTCAATGTAATAGACTTATCCTCTCTCCTGAAATTGCTGACTTTGAAAACAATATTGAGTCTTATCAATCATAAACACAGTATGAGAAACAATAGTTTATCTTCTTATACTGCACCTAAGTCTTTCGTCATACAGCCAGCCACATGTTCAATAATACATCATACCTCAACTATAACTGGTAATAAATGTACAATGAAAATAAATAAATCCTCTTCTGGTTTTGGTAATGAGCATTCCAGATGTTTGGTTAGCAGGACTATATACCCATTCATTCGTTTTTATGGCTGGCTGGCATCGATTAGATTGGTAGTTCTTAACTTTTGTTTTGTATTGCACCCTGCTTTCAAAGTAGTTGTTACGCCCAGTGCCCATCTAAATGGTGTGTGAGGTAACATGACTAAACTAATTTAAAATGGAGATAATTTATAAATTTTATTCTGAAAATGGATTGTATCACCTTTTAACAGTGAAAGAATAAAAAATCAATACAGACAAAAGATCTAAATTTACTTTATATATTGCAAGTTAATGACTTCCTTGTGCCTTATAAGATCACATTTTATTTTAAGTAACCATTACTAGTTTTATCATGTATAATATAATTACTACTACAGGTAAACTTTAGTATGTTAATTACGTTACCTTACCCCCCCCACCAATCCAAGCAAAAGATTTTTTTTACTTTACACGTCTTTGAAGGTGTGAAGTGAGCAAGTGATTTATTGACAGGAAAAATGACATCTCTGCTTGAAGCTGGTGACATTTGGGGAGACACTAATATAAACACACAAGCATACCCACATGTATGCAAGCAGACACGCACACTTCTCCTCCTCCTCCTCCTTTAATGTCCATTTTCCATGCTGGCATGGGTTGGACAGTTTGATCAGAGCTGGCACGCTGGGGAGCTGCACTGGGTTCCATGTCTGATTTGACCAGGTTTCTACAGCAGGACACCCTTCCTAACCCCAACCACTTTACAGAGTGTACTGGGTGCTTTTATGTGGTACCAGCATGGGTGCTTTTTACATGGTGCCAACATAGGGCACCTGCAGGGCTAATCCTCTTCAGCAGGGGTAGTGACATTAACACTTCTGCTGTGGAAGACAGGTCTTCTTGAGTAGGATGGGTCTTCACACACACACACACACATATACATGTAAATAAATATTTCCACCTACTGTTGAGTGTTTTGTGGGTACTTGGTGACATCACCAGTGATGGTGCCACAAAGAAAAAAACCCAGAAAGCATCCAATCCACTCTGTGAAGTGTTTGGCATTAGGAAAGGCATCCAAAACAGACATTAGAGTTTGGTGCAGCTCTCTAGCTTGTCAGTTCATGTTGATCCATCCAACCCATGCCAGCAAGGAAAAATGCTAAATAATGATGACACACATAAAACAACAGGCCTCTTTCAGTTTCCACCTATTGAATCTAATGACAAGGCTTTGGTTGGCCTGAGGCTGGGAAGCAGGGTAGTTGGTTATATTGACCCCAGTGCTTGACTGGTACTTATTTTATCAACTTCAAAAGGACAAGAGGCTTACCCAAGGTGCAGTGCAGTGGGATTGAACCCCAAATCATACAGCCAAGGAATTATAAGTAGCTGAATAGTCCAATGGTTTCTATCTACCTATTCATGTTCATTGTTTGGGTTGACCAGGATCAATAATAAAAGACCCCTGTTCAAGATTCCATACAGCAGGATTGAACTTGGAACTACATTATTACAAAGCAAACGTCTTAACCAGTTCAGCATTCCACAAATACATGTACTGTCAATGTAATTCTCTGCTAGAATTACAGTCACACAGGGTGTGTGACAAGGTTAGCCCTTTAGCATTTAAACTGGCCATGTCTGGCCCAAATATTCTACCCGTTTTATACTGAAACCAGCCAGATCCAGTCTCTCACACCTACCCTACAGTGATCTACAGTGTCTAAAAAAACAAAACAAAACAATCACATCATCAAAATCTTGAAGCTACAAGATAACGCATGATTAATTCAAAATGATCTGAATAAATAAGCATTGCATTTGACTGAGTAATTATGAATGTGAAAGGATTAAAGAATTTTTCTTCACAACTGTAGATGGATTTTCTTATTTCAGCAAACTCTTTGGTATCCTTGTTGTGGAGAAAGATTCTTTTTGCTGCTAATATATTGCAACATCTAAGGCAGTGAGCTGGTAGAATCATTAGCACCCGAGGGTAAAAATTATAAATTATCATCCATGTTAAGTTAGTTTAGTCATGGTACCTCCCTCAGCACTTAGTTGGGCACTAAGCATAACAGTTACTTAAAAAGAGAGTGTTATACAAAAAAGGGTTAAGAACTACCGATCTAATTGATGCCAACACTGAGAACCAGACATAATGAATGGGTATATAGTGCTATTTTGTTTGTCTATGTTCTGAGTTCAAATTTAACTGAGGTCAACTTTGCTTTTCTTCTTTTCAGGGTTGATAAAAATAAGTACCAGTTGAGCACTGGGGTTGATGTAATCAACTTGCTCCTCTCCCCCAAAATTGCTGGCCTTGTGCCAAAATCTGAAATCAATATATTGCAACATCTTTTGTGCCTTCAGCATTTAAACTGATCATATCTGGTCCAAATATTCTATTTGTTTATGTTCAAAACTGGCTGTATCTGGCCTTTTACTCCTACCTTACAATGTCATTCTAATAATAAACAATCTCATAACTGAAATCTTGAAGCTATAAGATAATGCATGATGACTTCAAAGCAATCTGAATCAATGAGGATTGCATTGGACAGAGTAACCTGAATGTTAAGGTTTCTTTGACAGCGCAGGCATGGCTGTGTGGTAAGAAGCTTGCTTCCCAACCACATGGTTCTGAGTTCAGTACTACCGTGTGGAACCTTTGGCTAGTGTCTTCTACTATAGCCTCAGGCCAACCAAAGCCTTGTGAGTGGATTTGGTAGATGGAAACTGAAAGAAGCCAATCATGTGTGTGTGTGTGTTGGTCCCCCTGCCATCGCTTGATGTGTTTATGTCCCTGTAACTCAGCAGTTCGGCAAAAGAGAGCTGATAGAATAAGTACTAGGCTTACAAAGTCCTGGGGTCGATTTCTTTGACTAAAACCCTTTAAGGCAGTGCTCCAGCATGGCTGCAGTCAAATGACTGAAACAAGTAAAAGAATAACTGTAGATGGATCTTTTTACTTGTACAAACCTTTTGCTATCCTTGTTATAGGGAAAGATTCATTTTTTCTGCTAATATACTCCAACATCTCTGGTTGTTTAGCATTTAAACTGGCCAGATCCAGCCTCTTGCACCTACCCTATTTTCTGTAGAGTTTCATGGACACTCTGTGCTGGTGCACTATCCTGCAAAATCAGGAGACCATGACTCAGTTTTTCACAGTGTTTCTGCTTCAAAGATTCACACAGTTCATCCAAAAGAGACATGCAGTATTCTGTGTAGATGGTGCAACCCCAGTATTTTTTTTTTTTTTAAAGCCTAGTACTTATTTTATTGCCCCTTTTACTGAACTGCTAAGTTACGGGGATGTAAATACACCAACACTGGTTGTCAAGCAGTGGTGGGGGACAAACACAGACACAAAGACACACACACACACACATATATATGATGGGCGACTTTCAGTGTCTGTCTACCAAATCCACTCACAAGGCTTTGGCTGGCCTGAGGATATAGTAGAAGACACTTGCTCAAGGTGCCACGCAGTGGGACTGAACCTGGAACCATGTGGTCAGAAAGTGAGCTTCTTACCATACAGTCACGCCTGTGCCACATATTCTTTTATTTGTTTCAGTCATTTGACTGTGGCCATGCTGGAGCACCACCTTTTAGTTGAGCAAATCGACCCCAAGACTTATTCCTTG
>NC_069003.1:13671122-13671914 GCF_001194135.2 Octopus bimaculoides
CACCTTTTAGTTGAGCAAATCGACCCCAAGACTTATTCCTTGTAAGCCTAGTACTTATTCTATCGGTCTCTTTTTGCCGAACCGCTAAATTAGGGGGACATAAACACATCAGCATCGGTTGTCAAGCGATGATGGGGGGACTCACATATATATATACATATATATGATGGGTTTCTTTCAGTTTCTGTCTACCAAATCCACTTACAAGGCTTTGGTCGGCCCGAGGCTGTAGTAGGAGACACTTGCCCAGAATTTCTTGACATAATCACAATATTTACAAAATATGTTCAGAAATTAAAAAATGTTAATTATTAAAAAAAAAAAATTTAAACAAGAGCAGGTTAACATAGTCGTAATGGAAAGATTTTCTGTAAGCACTCGCACACTCTTCAGCTTCCCAAATTATTTTTTCATATAACAATTTTTAAGAAAATCTTTATTTGTATAAAGTAGTTGTATGCTGTCAACTTAATGTGACAGTCCCATGAAGGGAATAATACTACTGCTATTTAGCCCTAGGAAGCTTCCTGTCGGCCTTGACACATTTCCTGTGTCCTTATGTTTACAAGGGGGAGACAAGCACTTCCACTTAGCTAAGACTGCATCCAGAGACATGTCTTTGCTCGTCATCAGTCTGGAGTAGCAATGGCCTGTTAGTCGAAGATGCATGTCAAGCTCTCCTTAACGTATAAAAATTCTAGTGAAACACATTCACTGATTTCAAATTTAGAAATAATACATTTCTAAATGTCTCAGATTTATGCAGTAGTGATGCGATAAAGTAGTTGTATG
>NC_069003.1:13672332-13682402 GCF_001194135.2 Octopus bimaculoides
TCATCCCTCCCTCTTATATGTATGTAATATAATTTTTCTGAATCATCAGATTTTTCAATATGCTAAGCCACTGGTTTTAAATTGATATTTATCAAATTAATATTCAATTTTTCACCCTTATAATTTAAATGTATATATATATATATACACATACACACACAAACATGTACACAGCAGGATTCCACACAGTTTCCATCTACTAAATTCAAGCAAAAGGTAGTAGTTAGCCTGGGGCTACACTTCAGTTGACAGTGACTTCAAACTTCTGTCTTGCTTGCCTTTGTCAGATAGTCAGATGAAAGGCAAGCAAGTTGAATCTTGCTATGGTACTCACTGTCAACGTTTGTCTGGATAAAGTTCAACAAACATATCCTCCAGAAAAAGTATTGAGCAATCCTTCGGTTTAATAAACATATCCTATATAACTCGACATAAAAACAAATATTAATGTGTATATTTATACAAACAGGGTAAATCTATGAGAAAAAGGACGAACAGACTTAATTGATTTTCAAAACTTATTGGGTTTTCATCAGGTATCTCCATCAATTGACCAATCCCAGAGAAACAAGTAGTCAATCAATATACACAACAACTAGCCTGGTAGCTTCATGTGTATCTGTCTGTCTGTTTCTCTCTCTCTCTCTCTATATATATATATATACATATACATAACTATCTCTCTCTCTATATATCCTTTTAATCTGTTTACAGCAAATGTATATAGAGATAATATACATGTTCATATGTATGTCTCTCTCTCTCTCTCTACATATATATATACACACACACAAACACACATATATATATATGCAAAGCATTAGTCAAGTACAGAGTGTAATAAGACGTTAGATAAATGATATGGGAACAAGAATTTATGCAATAAACTTCATTAGCTCACAGTTGTTTCTGCTATAAGATGCAAAGCACTCATAGCTGAGTGTTTGCAGCTCTGACCAAGTGATAAGGTGATACACAAGCACTTAGCTGATGGCACTGCATCTTATAGCAGAAACAACTGCAAGATAATAGGTTTATTACATAACTTCTTGTTCCCTTGTCATTTATTTAATATATATGTGTGTGTGTATGTGTATACACACACACATACATACATACATATATATATATATGTGTGTGTGTGTGTGTGTGTGTGTGTGTAGGTAGTTAGGGTAAATCCCAACTGTTTCCTCATGAAGCACATCTGCTTATTCCATTATTACAATCCAAAATGTATCCATGTTGCATGTTAATCAAAATACATATAAAAAAATTGAGAATTATGGGAAAATAATTTGCTGAATTATTGTATAACAAAACAAGAAATACAAATTTTTATGGGCCTTATTTATTCATCATGACACATGTTTCATTTGCTTATAGGATTTACAAAGTTTTACATGTTAGGTAAACATGAAAGGAATTTCCAATTAGAAATTCTTCAGAGAAATTAAACAATAATAGTATTAAGACAAAGGAATGAATGATTATATTATGATCTTGATTAGCTTACTGTTGTTTCTGCTATAAGGTGGAGTGGACTCATAGTTGAGCGCTTGAATAACAACACATAGCTTCATCAGAACCATGACTATGAAGAGCAATTTATTTGTGTGTGTGTAGATATGTATATATATATATGCTTAAATGTATTTGTTTACCCAAATAAATTGTACTTCATATTTGAGGTTCTGATGAAGCTATAAGGTGTTACTCAGGCACTCAACTATGAGTGCACTGCATCTTATAGCAGAAACAGATGTAAGCTAATTGTTTATTCCTTTGTCATCTCATTTTTTTCTTATTAATGATAGTATTATTTAATTTGTCCATGCAAGGAATTTTCTATTAGAACTTCTTCAGACAGAAAAATTAAATAACAATAGTATTGTGGCTGTGTGGTAAGTAGCTTGCTTACCAACCACATGGTTCTGGGTTCAGTCCCACTGTGTGGCACTTTGGGCAAGTGTCTTCTACTATAGCCTCGGGCCGACCAAAGCCTTGTGAGTGAATTTGGTAGACAGAAACTGAAAGAAGCCCATCAGCACCCACTACACTCTCAGAGTGGTTGGCGTTAAGAAAGGCACCCAGCTGTAAAAACATTGCCAGATCAGATTGGAGCCTGGTGCAGTTGCTGATCCAGCTGTAAAAACATTCCCAGATCAGATTGGAGCCTGGTGCAGTTGCTGGGTCTTCAGACCTCAGTCAAAATGTCCAACCCATGCCAGCATGGAAAAGAGACGTTAAACGAGGATGATGATATATGTTCGTGTTTGTCACTCCGACATTGCTTGACAACCAATACTGGTGTGTTTATGTCCCTGTAACTTAACCATTCGGCAATAGAGACTGATAGAATAAATACTAGGCTTACAAAGAAAAGTGCTGGGGTTGATTTGCTTGAATAAAGGCAGTGCTCCAGCATGGCTGCAGTCAAATGACTGAAACAAATAAAAGAATAATTTCTCTGTCTGAAGAATTTTCCGTAGATGTCTATCTAACATGTATAACTTTGTAATTCCTATTAGCAAATGAAACATGTGTAATGGAAAGTAAATAATACCAATAAATTTCTGGTTTTATTATACATATGTAAACCATACACATGTATATATCATTAAATTTATGTACAAAGGGTTGCTGAAACGTTCCTGGTTTTAAGGGTTTTGTGAAAGGCCTGGTTGGAGGCCCAAACTTCTGAGTTATTTTATAGGGCTTAGAAAAACTGAACACCCACTACAATAAGTGTGTGAATCTGAGAGGGGAATAGGTTGAATAAAATCATAATTAATCGACCCTCCTGTATTTTCTTTTACCCAAATCCAGGAACTTTTCAGTAGCCCCTTGTACAGTTAACCACACATACTAACTCTACCCTTCAAGAAATGAGGGAGCTTGTATGTAGTCATTGAATCTACAAGAAACAGCAGCTAATCTCCCTCAAAACTGCTGCATTAAAAAAAAGTATGGAAGGATATATTGAATGAAGATGAAATCATCTTGTTTACTTTATGTCTGAAAAGAAAAATGATAATCAGAAAGATAGGATGGTCACAACTGGAACGTCTCTGATCATAGAACAACTTTATGAGAACTGACCAGGAATCTGGTTAAACAACAATGACAATAAGAACAATAAATAAATAATAAATACAACAGCAGTAATGTCACTTGAGGTGACCATATTTATTTTAGAGATAATGGAATCCATTGCTCAAGAGTCCAGTATGTTTGACTGTGTCCAGTAGTAGTGGGCAGCAGTGGAGGGCCAGAGCCAGTGTAAGACAGGAGCGTATAAGAAACCTGGACATTGGACACGACTGACCCATCCACCCAACAACAAGCATGGGAAACAAACCAATTACAATTTGTCTGTCTGTCTGTCTCTCATGCAAGCCCTGCCCTGCTTCTGAACTGACCACACATCAACGGTCATCTCTACACAATCTCACTCCCACCAGTCAATGTCCTATGTTGTGGTGGTGGTGGTGGTGGTGCTGGTGAGTGGTTGGTTGGTTGGTGGTGGTCAGTCAGATGGAGCTGCTCAGAGAAAAGTTCCATAATAAACTATGGCATTGAGATGAGAGGAAGTGGAGAGAAGGGTGTCATTTATTTTTTCCCATGTGGTGTGCATGTTATTATTATTATTATTGTTGTTATTACTTGGGCTTGGAGTTACTGATGCGGCACAGAAAAGGGTCATCAATATCATCACTGATGCTGCAGAGAAAGCCACAAGGTGGCTTTAGATAGAGGGCAGACCAGTGGATTTGCTGCTATTGGGATCCCTGGCTAGGGCTTGACCAAACTATTGCTGGGTCAACTGGGCAAGGTGGGGAGGGGGTCTGATGTTGAAAGACCCAAAACATCACAGAGCATCTGTGAGACATATCTTGAAACTGTGTGTGGAATTGATGCTTGGTTTGGGGGAGAGGAGCGATTAGGCTCTGGAATAAGAGAAAAATCTCTTTGGTCATGTATTTCTTTGCAAATTGAGGTGTGGGGGTGAGGTGTATGTGAATGGTGTGGGGGTGGAATTTGCTTTTTAATTAAAAAAAAAAATTTTTTTTTCCTGTGTGTGTACCAGATTGAGTCAAAAGTTTTTGCAAATTTTCACAGATGATTTTGGATAACTTGTACCTCTTTGTTATATCATTAATTTGATACAACTTGTCCAATTGTTGCTGAATTGTTTATTCGTTATTTTTATAAATAAAGCAAATAAACATTAAGTTTTTTTTTCTTTATTTTACAGCTTTGATAATGAATGATGAAAAAACTGCAATTGGAGCCATCTTGTATTACCTGTGGGGAAAAGGACTGAGTACAAGAGATTAATGATGTGGAAGGCCCAGAAACTGGCAATGAACATGAGGCACAAAACTGGTTGAGACATTTTAAGGAAGGGGACACAAGGTTAGGGTGACCAAGGTTAGAGAGACCTTCAGTTGTGGAAAATGAGGCCTTGCTTGAAGGGTTGAACAACAACCAAGCACTTGTACATTATCAGCAGAACTTGGTCCTCCACAAACCACTATTAATCAACACCTCCATAAGTTTGGCCTTGTGAACAGACACTACTAAGAAGCTCCTCATGACCAGGCTCAATGATGTGTGAACATTTGCAAAAACTGCTGGCAAATCCTCAAAATGCCTATTTTTGGCATTGAATTGTAAGAGGGAATGAAAAATGTATCTATTTTTGTAATCCTAATAAGAGAAATCAGTGGCTTTGTTCCAGCCAGGCTTCAGAACCTGTTGACAAACAAGAGCAGTTTAAACAGAAGGTCATGATGTGTGTTTGGTGGAATTTTGAGGGGCTGTTACACTCCTATCAAGCATTGGTCAATCAAAGATGTACACCCCCACAGCATGATAATGCCCCAGCTCATACTGCCAAGGTAACCAGACAGAAACTTGATGGGCTGGAAGTGCTGCCTCACTCTGCCTACAGTCCACCATAGATTACATCTTTTCTGAGCCATGGCTCATATCCTGCACGGACGGAGGTTCAACGATATAGATGAGGTTGAAAATGGGTGCAGGGAGATTTTTGCCTCTAAACCAGTCAAATGGTATAAGCATGGAATCGAGCTTCTGGCACAACAATGGCAACAGACAATAGAATATGATGTGATATATTTTAATGAATAAATGCTTCACATATGTAATTTGTTTGAAATAAAGCTTAAAATATGAAAAAAATTTTGACTAAACCTGGCATGTGTGTGTCTGTAAATATATTTCATATATATATATATATATATATATATATATATATATATGCACTTCATATTGTGTTGGTTTCAGAGGCGAGGAATACACTGATATATTCAGAACAGTTGTCCTCTGTTTTGGTTGTCCTGACATCTTAACAGTTGAGCCCTCTGGCTTTCTTTTTCGTAAGTGCCTACCATATATGGTAATGCTCTTGGAATCTCAAACCAACTCCTTTATTAAACCTATGGGGGTGGGAGTTAGATCATTCTCTCTCTCTCTCTCTCTCTCTCACACACACATATATATATGCAAATACATATTTATACAAGTGTTCTAGATATTCAAACACAAATGTATTTTGCTGTGTGTGTATAGATATATACACTCAAAATGCTGAACCTTACAAAAGAGAAGACAGAGTACTGAGATATGTGGCACATTGCTGTACTGAAGAAAACCTGTCCATCACAACAGAATTGAGATTCTAAGACCAAGGTGCCACATAAAAAGCACCCAGTACACTCTTTGGAGTGGTTGGCATTAAGAAGGGCATCCAGCCATAGAAACCAAGCCAAACCAGGCTATAGAAACTGATGTGGCTCCTGGACTTGACCAGTCAGGCAGTCCAATCCATGCCAGCATGGATGTTAAATGATGATAATGATGGTATATATATCTATATATGCTGAAATGTATTTGTTTTCCCAAATAAATTGTACTTCATGTTTGAGGTTCTGATGAAATTGTAAGGTGTTACTTAGGTACTCAACTACAAATCCACTACATCTATAGTGGAAACAACTGTAAGCCAATGAAGTTAATAAGATAATCGTTTATTCTTTTGTTATCTCTTATTATATATATAAAAACACATACACATAATATTCACCTTATTCATTATTCTACTACCTGGGATGTCACTAGTTAGTTACACTTCAAGCAGAGAAAACATCATCATCATCATCAACAACACCTGTCCTCCTGCTGGCATAGGCTGAATAATTGACCTGAAGCTGGCAAGTCCGAGGGCTACATCAAGCTCCAATATTTGCTTTGGCATGATTTCTCTGGCTGGATGACCTTGCTAATGCCAACCAATTTATATATATTATTTAAAAGAACTCGATTCGGTTCCATGCAACTTAAAGCTTCACAGGCCTCTAACAAAAGCCAGTTTCTTCTGAGCTTTAGATTTACTAATCTAAAGCCTGAAAGAACTTGCACCCACTAGATAAACAACTACACTTAACTCTTAATCAACAATTACTTTTACTAGTCCATTGTCTTGTGGGACCATCAGGGAATAGAAATTAGGAGCCAGACCTTTTATTTTATGCTGTGCTGTGATAACCTCCTCAGTTGGCCCAGCATTGAGAGGAACACCTTAAAGTCTTTAATTAACATCATGCTGAAATGAAATCGATCTAAATTTGTAGACTGGCACCCATGCCATCACCTCTTTCATTGAACACTAAACTCGGCTTGCAAAGACCTGTTGGGGCAAGTGAAATCATGATGGCACCTGTACCAGTGGAGCACTAAGAGCACCGTCCGAGCGTGATCGTTGCCAGAGCACCAGCTGTCTCGCTTCCATGCCGGTGGCACGTAACTAGCACCATTTGAGCGTGATCGTTACCAACGTTGCCTCCTTGGCACTTGTGCCAGGGGCACGTGAAAAGACATTCAAGCGAGATCGTTGCCAGTACTGCTGAACTGGCTCCTGTGCAGGTGGCACGTAAAATACACCATTTCGAGCGTGGCCGTTGCCAATACCTCCTGACTGGCCTTCGTGCCAGTGGCACGTAAAAGCACCCACTACACTCTCAGAGTGGTTGGTGTTAGGAAGGGCATCCAGCTGTAGAAACTCTGCCAAATCAGATTGGAGCCTGGTGTAGCCATCTGGTTCGCCAACCCCCAGTCAAATCGTCAAACCCATGCTAGCATGGAAGGCGGACATTAAATGATGATGATGATGATGATGTTGAAATTTTCTAAGTCAAAACCCCAGTCCTGTAATGATTCTGCTACATAACAAAAATGAATGCTAAAAGAAGGGGTTAGAATTTTCTCCTTGATGTTAGATATTCCCTCACTTCCTTCAAAATGAAGGTAAGTTTGGTTCTTGAGATAAACATTTCACGCTCGGCTCATTGATGTAGCTTCATGTGGCACTGTGTGTTACAACAAGCTAAGAGTTAACTAAAGGTAGAACATTAGCCCTTTAGCATTTAAACCAGCCATATTGGGCCCAAGTATTCTACCTATATTTATGTTCAAACTGTCAAGATCCAGCCTCTTACACCTACCATACAATGTCATTTTAAAAATACACAGTCATATCACCAAAATCACTAGCATAAGAGATTATACAGGATTAATTCAAAACAGGGTGAAAAAAAGGGTTAAACATACAAACATAACAATAAAAGAAGTTAGTTTTGACCCTTTAGCACTTAGATTACTCTGTCAAGTGTGTAAAGCTTATTCAACCCCTTAGCATTTAAAGAAGCCATAATCCAGACTAAATATTTTACCTGTATAACATTCAAATCATCCAGATCTGGCCTCTCACACCTGACCTAAAATATCATTCTAAAACTAAACAGTCACATCATTGAAATCTTGAAGCTAAGAGATAATGCAGGATTAATTCAAAGCAATGTGAACAAATAAATATTAAATTTGACAGAGTAATCTGAAATCTCAAGGGTTAATCACATTGTCTTGAATTAATCATGTATTATCTTGTAGCTTCAAGATTTTTATGATGTGATTGTTTATTTTTAGAGTGACATTGTTGGGTAGGTGTGAGGCCAGAACTGGTAATTTTGAACATAAAACAAAGATTATTTCGGTTGAATATGGCTCCTTTAAATGCTAATGGGTTAAAATCCCTTATTGGCACTACTTAATTGTTGTAAGGGACAAATAAGACAGTAAATCCCAGCATTGGTTAAGTGGAGTAGTTTAGCTATACTATTACAGAGGATGTAAGTTCAATTCCCAAAGCATCACAAGTTGTAGAATAATAAAGAGAACATTCCCAGAACTGTGGACAATGGAATGAGATCAGATTAACCCCCTAAGGATTCAATAAAGGGTTTCGTTGGAAATTCCAAGAACATATCTGAATACAACAGGAACCTGAAAAAGGTCAGAAGGTACAACAGAGGGAAGACTGAATATTTCAACTAAAATAAGGACACCAGTTCCAAGATATCAATGTATATATGTGTGTATATACTTTTTAACTTTTACTCATTCCTGTCATTAGTATTCATGTATAATATATATATATATGGATATATATGTATGTGTGTGAAGGTGCATGGCCTGGTGGTTAGGCTGTTGCACTCATGATTGACAGATCTTGGGTTCGATTCCCTGATTTGGCAGCACATTGTCTTCTTGAGCAAAACACTTCATTTCACGTTGCTCCAGCCCGCCCCCTTTTTTATTAGGGGCAATGTTAGCCTGCTTGCCTAGCCAGCAAGTTGGTGTCATTTGAAGACTAAAACAATGCAAAAAGTGCATTGTGACCAGTGATGTGTAACATTTGATAGCCTGGTCAGCCATGTGATATATATATATATATATATATATATATATATATATGTACACATACACGGTGCCCCAGCATGACTGCAGTCCAATGATTGAGATCAGTAAACAATAAAGGATGTATATATATATATAAATAAATGTACTTAGGTATGTATCAGTGTTTGAGTGTATATGTAAATGTCTATGAAAGCTCTGTTGAAAAATTAATACTGAATTTGGTAATTTTTTTTACAACATGGTAATTTGGAGTGTGTATTTATTTATATGGGTGAGTATATATGATATTATATACACTTATATGTGCCTGTGTGTATGTGCTGTGTACATGTTTTTCAACTCATAAATAATATACACACACACACACATATATTCATAAGAGTGTAACTTTTGCTGTGTATATTATATATATATATATATATGTTAACATACACACACCTTGACACACACAAATAGGACAAGCTGTTCAAATAGTAGCCCCACCACCACCACCACACCACACACATGCGCACAGACACATGTAAATCATACAGGTACACTCTGTGGGATATATGCAAATACATGTTTATACATGTGTGCCAAACCAGATATCACACATATCTTGTTGGCAGGTGCCTATATATATATATACATATATGTGTGTATATATAATTATATATATGTATACACACACATACACAATATATATATGTATACACACATTCTATATACCTGTGTGTATGGGTATACACACACACAAACACTAACTAATACATATAGCTTTTCTTCACCCTATTAAATGCATGCATGCACAAATAATGTACAATTACCTTTTGTCTATACACATACACACACACACATATATATATATATATATATATAGACAAGCGTCCACTTTGTTTTGGTTCCAAAAAAGCTTGCTGTAATGTAAAACCAATTCGCCATTGAACTTCCGTCTACCACAGGAATTTAATGGGAAATTGGTTCCACAGAACGATATTCCACGTCACACTGAGACTTTCAGCAATGCAATGTTTCTTTAACTTAGAGAATACAAGCATATATATATATATACATACATGTACACACACACACACACACACACGCTATACCTACACATCTCATACAAAAATGTGTGTTGGTGTATGTTTACAATATATACACACACACACACACATATATATATATATATATATACACACACACAAACATACATAATATGTATATAACATATATAGGCTATCTTTTGATATGACTCTCAGAAATTGATTGCCCATATATATATATATATATATATATATATATATAAA
>NC_069003.1:13682471-13683002 GCF_001194135.2 Octopus bimaculoides
ATATATATATATATATATATATATATATATATATAAACATGCATACAGAAATATGTAAATTTGTATATGTATGTATGAATGCATATAACATGTAGATGCAAATGTATATTAATGCGAGTGAGTGCATAAGTTTGCATAAATGTGTATGTGTGTATATATATGTATCCCCAAGATGAACACAGAAATGTATATAACATGCATACATGTGTATGTAACATGCAGATAGAAATGCAAATGTGTGTGTGTATGTATACATATATACACACACACACATATATATAGGGGCAGGTGCTGAAAAGTTTCTGGCTTTAAAGGTGTCGCAAAAGGCTTGGTTGGAGGCCCAACCATCCGAGTTCTTTTACAGGGCTTGGAAAAACTGAAGACCTTGCAATAAGTGGGAAATATGTTGAATAAAATCATAATTAACTGATCCTCCTGTATTTTCTTTTACCCAAAGCCAGGAACTGTCCAACAGCCCCTTGTGTGTGTGTGTATATATATATATATATATATATATATATATATATATAT
>NC_069003.1:13683351-13687778 GCF_001194135.2 Octopus bimaculoides
ACAAGTCAACAATTTTGTTTGTACAGTTTTTGGGTTTCATTCTCCCTTTTTTTCACCCCCTTTTCTCTCATAGTTTTACAGTTCAATAATGTTCCTCCTTTCTGCTCTGCTGCCCTCCAAGCCTCCTTTTAAAATATTCTTCTTTTAAACCCCTCCCCCCCACCTTTAAATATCACATCAGTTTATTTAGATGTGTCTGTGGAAATGCGTTGTGTATATACATACATACATACACATGCACGTACATGTATGCACATGCATGTGTGTAGAGTTGTAGATATGTATCCTCACAATTGTAGCAGTCTTTTTTTCTATGTAATGTGTGTTGTGTATGTGTATATATATATATATATACATATATGTGTGAATATATATATACACACATACATACATTCATACCTATGAAAATAATATTTTATACACATGCATATAAATGTATGCATATATATGTGCGTTTATATATTATGTGTGTGCGTATATAATGTGTTTCTGTCTGCAACATTTATATATATATATAATGTATATATATAGTTACACATAAATATATGTATCAGTCTTATATATATATATGTATATATTTTTAGAAGATTTTACACACATTGTCATGTTTATGTTGAGGTATATGTATAAAGTTATGTATATACAGATATGTATACATGTATGTGAGCATGTGTGTATATGTGGCTGTATATATGCATGTGTATGAAGAATGAGTCGATGAATGTATATGATTATGAGATGTCAAAACAGTAAAGATCAACCCCCCCACCCTGCTAGTCGCTTTCATTTGACCAGTCCAGCTTTTTTGGCCTCTGTCTCGTATATCAACAGTCTCCACATCTTAACCACAAACACCTCTGCTTCCTCGTCCAGTACCATTGCCACATCATTGAGAATGTTGGCAGGTGTGCTACGGCCCACCACTTTCTGGCAGATGAATTCTGTGAGGGTCGCTTCTTCTTCTCCGATGTATTCGACAATCTTTTTATTAACCCAGGGTTTGATGCGTTTATCCATGAGGACCTGATCGACGATACTCCAGTCGAGGGAGTAGGCAAATAGTTCCTCCTTGCCGGTCGGAATCTGTTCGATGAGTTGTTTAATCTGTTGTCGTTTCTCTTCTATGGAGGTGGCCACCTTTTTCTCGGATTTTTCTTCCTCGTAGTCCAGTGGCACAAGCTTGCGTTTACGCTGCGATGCCTCCGAGGAATAGTCGTCTTGGCCAAATACGTCTCCGATTATGATTTTTTTCCGCTTTGTGTTAGATAGATCGTTGGGGCTGTCAGAAGTGCGTAGTTTCATGGCATTGAACCCAATTTTCGTGGTAACCTCTTCTTTCACAGCCGGACTGAAAACTGGTTGGGTGTTCATATTTCTGGCAGGACCTGCATTACTGTTATTATTTTTGTTGCAGCTGTTACCAGCATCACTTTCTGCATCTTCTACTTCACTTCCGCTGTCTCGATCATCGCACTTTCCATCGGCACCAGTTTTTGAGATCTTTCCCTTTCTCTCAGTCTGTGATAAACTGTTGGAATGGGAATTATTTACTTTTGAGGTGACAAGTTTCAAAGTGGCCTGCATGCGTGGCAGAGTTGATTTCGAGTCTTCAGATTTCTGTTCCCGCTTATGTGAAGTGGTTGGGGAGTTGTGACGTAGTTTCGGTTCTGGTAAGGGGGGAAGTAAATGTAGTCGAGGTTTTAAATGCTCATCTCTTTCTCGTTCCATTTTCGCAATTTCACCATCAGGGTCAGCATGACCTTCTTCCATTAATCTTCGCCTAATTTCTTCCAGCTCTTCTTTTTCTCGTTGTCGGTCCCTTGCATCATTTTCTTTCTCTTTTTCTCGTTCTTTCAGCCGTCTAGACAATGCGCTGCCTCGGTAAAACTTTGGGTCATCTCTTAAGTCATCATAATCCTCCAAAAACTCTTTTAGCCTCCGTGCTTCTTTATTTTCCTCACATTTCCGGGCCTCTTCTCGATCTTTCTCTTTCTCATATTCCTTGCTCTTCTTCCGTTCCCGGGCTTCCCAGTTCCGTAATCTCTCCTGATAAGCTGCCTCTTTCTCACGCAATTTCTTCTCTAGTTTTCTCCTCTCGTAAGCTTCCTCTTCATCCTCAAGGTCCCAGTCTCTTCCTCGTTTGTCTCCGTCTTTTGATCTTTCACGCGATCTGTCACACGACCTTTCACGAGAGCTGTCTCTAGACCGGTCCCTGCGTGATCTCGAGCGTGACCTTGACCGGGAGCAAGATCGTGACATACTCCTGGACCAGCTCCGTTCCCTGTGCTCTCGTTCATAAACTTTCCCTTTGCGCATCTTCTCCCTTCGCATGCGTTCCTCATGTGCACGTCTGTCTCGTTCTCGATGCCTTGACTTGTCACTGTTTTCGTCTTCCTTGTGCAAATCTCGGAAACTCTTTATCTCACGGTTAATTATTTCCTTCTTCTCTTCTTCCAACTCCATATCGTCCAAACCTTTATCAGCCTGCACTTTTTCTTCTTTACTCTTCTTCTGTGCTTGTTTCGCCTCCTTCTCTTGATCAACAGGTGGCTCTTTTGCAAGTTCCTCAGCATAGTCGCGCATGATTGCTTCCAAGCCAGCTCTCGTCACACAGTCTTCTCTCATGGTTATCTGATCCAAATCATTGACCCTAGCTTCATTGCTAACTTGTTCCTGATATTGTTCTTCAGTCTCTTCGGCTGGAAGTTTTTCTGATTCTGTTGATGGTTTCTCCAATTCTGTCAGAGGTTTCTCTGTTGTTGGTGGAGATTTCTCAGTTTTATTACTCACATCCCCAGGGCCACTTGCACACTCATTGCTCTTCTCTCCATCCTTTTTCTCTTTGGTTTCTGTCTCATCTTTTGAGGTTGTCACTTTTGAAGTTCTCTCTTTCGAAGATGAATTCTTCTGGCTCTGCTCTAACCATTTATTAAGCTCGTTTTTCTTCTTAGCTTTGTATTCATCCAGCAGCGCTTTGGTTTTGGCGTCGACTTTGACAACAAGTTTCTTGTCGTTGATCTGCCATTCATTTAAAAGGCGAATACACCTTAAGGTAGACTCAGGCTCCTCATATTCACAGAATCCGAAACCCTGTAACTTTCCCGAAGCACCCTGGACTCTTTTCCAACTAAGAATGTTTCCGCATCGTTGTAACATTTCCCTGATCATTGTATCAGGTGATCGCCCGCTTATGTTACCCACAAACACGGTGGTCACAGGCGGCTTCTCTTCTTTTGTAAATAATTCTGTCTTTGGAATCTCCTGAGGGATCAACTTCTTGTGATTCTGTTGAAGATGTTTTTGGCCGGAATTGAACATGGGAGTTGTGGCAGAGGTGATGGAAAGATGATGGGTGGACGAAGACGACACTGAGGGAACAGCTGCGGCCAGGGCTGCAACAGCTGTTGTAGTGGACGTTATGATGGGCCTCATGACGGAGGCTGGCGGGATCATACTGACACCCATTGGAACCATTCCCATGGGTGTGAAAGTGTAACTCTGTGTCATCATACCTGGCGCCATATGAGGCAAGCCTATGGGAGGACCAGGCGGGAACGACATGGTAGTTATGTATTTGTTAGGAGATCGTAAACAATCGAGGAAAGAGATCGAAGGAATGTGAGGAGAGAGGGACTAGTGAGAATGGTCGTAGCTCTATGTTCCAACAAAACAACGTCTCTTTAAGGACACCATACAAGGAAGTGAGGACAGTGAAAAATCAATCCGGAAGAGAGAGAGAGAGAGAGATAGATAGATAGAAAGAGAGAGAGAGAGAGACGAGGCCACCACTGCGAAGCGTTACCGCTTTTCCCCTTCCCTCTTTCCTTCTACTCACCGACAGCAATTTTCACAGCTTCAACACTTCTTTTTTTGTTAAGCAAGTCTCTCTACTATCATCACCAGCAACACCTTCAACATCATTAACACCAACCACACTCTTTAAAATTTTTTTTTCTCCAACCCCCCCAGACGTTCATCTATTTTGAAAGCAGATCAGATTTTCTTTTCGCTTCTGCTTCTTTTTCTTTTAGTTTCTATTTTTATATCTATCATCATCATCATCGCCATGATCATCAATAACAAGAAGAAAAAAGAGGAAGAGGAAAAGCAAACATAAGTCTTGTCGTCAGCATCATATCGATATCTCACCTTTCCCGCAAATAATTCTTGTTCAAAACCTTGTTCATATATATATATATTTGCGAGAGCTTGGTTTTATATTTGTATATATAATCCCTGCTGTTTTTTAAAATTTCCTTTTTACGTTTCTTTTCACCTGTGGAAGAAAATGTTTACCGCACCTTTAAATTATTACGGTCCGTCATTTTAAAAATAAACACTCCACTTGTCTTGTTTTTATATGCATGTACATATAAATAAATATATATAAATATGATATATTTATAGACAATATATATACATGTAAT
>NC_069003.1:13688469-13690147 GCF_001194135.2 Octopus bimaculoides
TGTGTGTGTGTGTGTGTGTGTGTGTGTGTGTGTGTATATATATATATATATATATATATGTATGTATAATGTGTGTGTATATATAGCGTTGTTGTTTAAAATCCGTTATTTCCTGCTCCAATAATGAAATCCGTATCCGTAGTTTTACAAAAAAATAAACCTGCCGTATCTTCTACACGTATTTCTGTTTCTATGAGCAGCAGGCAGGCAGTAGGTGGGCCAACCGTGGCCCACGTAAACCTTCTCTTGGCCTAAATGCGTTACGGCAGCTCTCGACGTACACAATAATGTACAACGGAAGTCGTCAACTTTGGTGTCTTCTTTCACACGAGAGCGGAACTGACGCCATCACATACTTTCCAGTTGTCAACCATTTCCTTTTTCTTTCTCTCTTTCTCATGAAATTTTGTTATATTTGCTGTTATTGTTGTCTTATTATCTCCTACAACCTCTGTCTATCATTTTCTCGCTACGCTATCATATCCTTCTGCTTTTGTGATTATATATTTCCTACACTGTCTCTCCGCCGTCGCATTCATGTTTTTGTCGTCTTCCCCGCCTCTGTACTTTTCTTTCTTTAAACTTGGCGAGACACGATTTGACGTCACTTCCGGTCCGGTTTCGTTTTACCCTCCTCTCCCTCTTCTGTCCGCTCTCTTCACCCTCCTCTCTCTTCCCTTTCCTTTCTTTCTTTTTTTTTTTGCTTTTTTTTCTCTATACGACGCGGAAACGAAAAGTCCTTGTTTCTGTTTTTTCCACCCTGCACAATTCACCTTTCCCCCTTATCCTACTTCACCCATCCGTGTGTACGTGTGTGTGAGTGTATGTGTACACACACACACAATCATATTTACATACCAAAATTTAGACACTGACATATAATACATATATATGTTTATGTATATGCATGCATGTGTGTGTGTGTACATATGTACACACACACACACACACACATATATATATATATATATATATACGATATATGTGCGAGTGTGTATGTGTATGTATTTATATACATACATATATATGTATATAATATATATATATATATATATATATACATACATACACATACATACATACATGCATACATATGCGTGTGCATAACACACAGATATATAATAGATATATAATATCTATAATATAACACAGAGATATATAATACATACACCGATATAATTCTCTTTCCATGTTGCATATCGCTCTTATTCTACTTTATTCTGTCTTCCCTGTTTTTCTTTCGGCGTTTCTATATTTATATGTGTATCCACACTCATTCAACTACATCCTACAGCCGGTTACTGAGCGTGACACCGAACCACACACACACTCGTACACGCACGCATACAAGCACAGACGCACTTAACAGTCTGGTTAACGACTTTATTACATGTAAGAATATATATATACACACATACGCACGCACACACACATACTTTACAGTTAGCAGAAGTAACAACATATACATATACTCCCATCTATTTTTGCATACATACGCGCACACTCACACTCTCACACACATCTAAACGCAAGCATGCACACACGCAAGCATACACACTGACACATACATATTCACACACCCTCAAACAGACACATACACACGTAAAAGTAGTATCCTAATACATCGAATAGCGGAACGGCCACACACGTATAGAATCACACACACACACACACACAC
>NC_069003.1:13695475-13696277 GCF_001194135.2 Octopus bimaculoides
TTATATACAGACTTTCAATCTACTGTGTACCTTAACTGAGAACTGGTATTTCTTATCCTTGTGTTCTGGACTTTTAACGTCCTTACTATAGACTGTTTTCTATGCTCTGTATCTCTTGCATTCACATACATATATTTGTATACACACTCTTTGTTTACATGACGGCCTGTCTTATATATTGTTTTATTATGTCGCATTCACACTCACACAGACATTCTAGTTGACAACCAATAAACCTTACTGTTATACATCTTTACCGGTTGAGTCTCTCTCTTTTCCTTGCTGGCATTTCCTCGCATTTCATATGTGAGTTCTATTATGTTATAGTATATAACATATATTTTTGTGTCGACTGTGCGACGCGTTAGCCTGTTTCCATTCGTCACCATTCTCCTTTGGTTCACACGGTCGTTCTCTACATATATATTACTCTTTCATTCGCTTTTTCTAATAATAGAAGTCTTGCCGACGCAGATTAATACCTATCGCTTTGAATTCCACTTTATCTTACACACACACACGTTCAAAGATTTTTCTTTGATATTTTGGCTTGTAACTAAGATGTTAAGTATTTTTTTCCTTTTCGAGTTTATGTATTTATGTAGAGAGAGTTCGATAAGTGCGAACGCACGAAACCCTTGGCCTCCAGTCACTCCGTTGCTTCTGCTAAATATGAATAGAAATATACATATACACTCATATTTTGAGTTCTGTATTTCCTGTTTCTATCACCCCCCCCACACAAATTCAGGATTAAATAAAAAGAAGACAACAAACGGAAAATTTGGCATACCTATATATA
>NC_069003.1:13696476-13698087 GCF_001194135.2 Octopus bimaculoides
GACAAACGAACAAATACTGTTCTTATGAGAAGTTGATGACCTTCTGTGGTTTCTGTTCGCTTCTGTATTTAGTATACGTTCGTTTGTTTATTTACAACACGTTTTTTAAAAATTATGTATATATATATATATATATATATATATACGTATGTATGTCAAATTTTCCGTTTGTTGTCTTTTTATTTAATCCTGAAAATATTTTTTATGTAACGCACGCATCTCTCAATTATATATATATATTATATGGTGGTGCTCCAGCATGACCGCAGCCACTTGACAGAAACGCATAAAAAAAAATATATGTATGCACACGCGCGCACGCACACAGCTACCTGTCTGTCCGTCTCTGTATATATTTCTGTTATTCTTTTACTTGTTTCAGTCATTTGACTGCGGCCATGCTGGAGCACGGCCTTTAGTCGAACAAATCGACCCCAGGATTTATTCTTTGTAAGCCTAGTACTTATTCTATCGGCCTCTTTTGCCAAACTGCTAAGTTACGGGGACGTGAACATCAGTTGACAAAATCGGTTGTCAAGCGATGGTGGGGGTACAAATATAGACACACAAACACAGACACAGACACACAGACAGACACACACACACACATATCCGACGTGCTTCATTCAGTTTCCGTCTACCAAATCCACTCACAAGGCTTTGGTCGACCCGAAGCTATAGTAAAAAACACTTGTCAAAAGGTGAGTGGGACTGAGCCCGGAACCATGTGGTTGGTAAGCAAGCCGCTTACCACACAGCCATTTCTGCGCCCGAGCAATCTGTTTGTCTCTTCATGTATGTATACATATGCATATTTTCATTTGCAATCTTCTACACAGCTGGGGGCAAAAAACTGTAGCACGAAACGGCTGTACCAATTGGACCATGGAATAATGACTTACCTGTCTACCTGCCTACCTACCTACCTACCTGCCTACCTACCTGCCTACCTACCTACCTACCTACCTACCTACCTGCCTACCTACCTATCTATCTGTACATATATATTTACACTCAGCTGTAAATAAGTATAGTCTCCTAATCAGGGAGGAATGCTGGGTTGCTTGCCCAGCCATCGAGGTGGCATCATTGGAAGGCTGAAACAATGCGAAGCGCATTGTGACCAGGGATGTATAACAACATCCGATAGGCTGGTCACACACATACACACACACGCACTCTCTCTCTCTCTCTCTCTCTCTCTCTCTCTCTCTCTCTCGCACACACATACACACGTGAAAGAAACAAACTTTTATTAATAGTATTTCTACAACATGCCCAGGCGGAACTTTTAAGCAACACAGTCGCTGTCCATAATTACGATTTTTAATTAATTATATTTCCGGAAGTAATAATTACGCACCTGTAATTCAATGTTGCCGTAGATGATAATTATGTTGATGATGATGATAATGATGATGACGACAGTAGTGTAATAGTAGGTGAAAACGGAAACAGCGATGACGGAGGTAGCTGTGGCGATGACAGCGGCTGCGGTAATGGTGGTGGTGGTGGTGGTGGTGGCGCTGATGGTAGTGGCGGTATGATGGTGGTGGGAATGGTAGTGATGGTGATGATATATCGGGTTGTCATATAAATTCGTTCGTTTGT
>NC_069003.1:13698308-13698983 GCF_001194135.2 Octopus bimaculoides
AAACCCCACCATAAAACACTACGCTACAAATACTTTTCGTATTAATAACATTGAAAAAGATTTCAATAAATTCGCAACCCGCCCCATCCCCAACAAAAACGAACGAATTTATCTGACAACCGAATATTGGTGGTGGTGGTGGAAATAGTGCATTAGTGATGTTGTTTAGCCCCGTGTTGGTTTATGATGATCAACAGCATTTCCAGCCGTGCCCATCCTGCCTTTTTACCTGTGTTACTACAAGCCTCAAGACTACATCAACCGACCTGCCCACTTTCCCCAAGACGTTAAGGCGTGATTTGAGGGAGGTTTTGGCTACTGCGCTTAGCAGGTCGAGCGACAACTGAGTACCTCTTCCATTGGTACTTTCGTCCTGCTGCAGCTGGCGATCATGGTACTTGTGTGTTTGTTGCGGTCGTTGTTCTTGTTGCTGTTGCTAGCGTTGCTTTTGGCGTTGCTGTTGCTATTATTATCGTTACGACTGTTGCTATTCTTGTCGCTGTTGTTGTTGTTATTATTGTTGTTGTTGTTGCTATTGCTGCCGTTGTTGTTGTCGTCGTTGCTTTTATTGCTGTTGTTGCTATTGGTGTAGTGGAGGCGCAATGGCCCAGTGGTTAGGGCGGCGGACTCGCGGTTTCGATTCCCAGACCGGGCGTTGTGAGTGTTCATTGAGCG
>NC_069003.1:13699325-13700435 GCF_001194135.2 Octopus bimaculoides
CTGTGTCACGCTGAATATCCCCGAGAACTACGTTAAAGGTACACGTGTCTGTGGAGTGCTCAGCCACATGCACGTTAATTTCACGAGTAGGCGACGGAGTGCCAACACACACAACACACACACGCTATTGGTGTTGTTGCTATTGATGTTGTTGCTATTGGTGTTGTTGCTATTGGTGTTGTTGCTATTGATGTTGTGGCCGTTGCTATTCTTATTGCTACTGGTGTTGTTCTTAATGTTATCATTTCTATTGCACTTCTTGTTGTCATTGGCGTTGCTGTTCCTATCGTTGTTATTGCTATTGCTAATGCTATTAGCGTTGTTGCTACCGTTGTTGTTGTTGTTGCTATTATTGCCGTTGCTATCACTGTTGCTGCAGATGTTTTTGTTGTTCACGTCGGGTGAGTGCCGTGGTTCCTTCAAGCCTCGACGAGTTTTAAATATGTTTTTGGTGAGCTTGTCTGGTCCTGAGGATTTTGATGCTTTTAGATTCCTCAACTGCATATTTTTGGGAAAGAAGCTATCAGGCGTAGCTGCGTGGTAACGGCGAACGGGCAGAGACGTCATCACGCCGGGCGAAATGCTTAGCGGTATTTCGTCTGCCATTACGTTCTGAGTTCAAGTTCCGCCGAGGTCGACTTTGCCTTTCATCCTTTCGGGGTCGATGGAATAAGTACCAGTTACGCACTCGGGTCGGTATAAACGACTTAATCCCTTTGTCTGTCCTTGTTTGTCCCCTCTGTGTTTAGCTCCTTGTGGGCAATAAAGAAATAAGAAGCTCGCTTCATAACCACATGGTTCCAGGTTCAGTCCCATTGCGTGGCAGCACATTGGGCTAGTGTTTTCTTCTGTAGCCTCGGGTCAACCAAAGCCTTGTGAGTGGATTTGGTAGACGAAAATTGAAAGAAGCCCTTGTGTATGTATATATATATATAGGTTCAAAAAAACAACAAAGTGAGGACGTGATACGGATAGTGTTATTGGACGCTCGGGAAAGGAAAGAGAGAATGTATGACGTTTCGGGCGTAGCCCTTCGTCGGAAAGATGGAAAGTTCGGAGAATGGAAAAACGGAGAAAGAGGAAAATGGTACCGATGCCCACGATATATAT
>NC_069003.1:13701684-13701947 GCF_001194135.2 Octopus bimaculoides
ATATATACATATATATATACATTCTGTGTATATACGTATTGGTTTCTGTATGTTCTTAATTGCATCTAGACTACTCAGGCATGCAGGCGTGTTTGTGTGGCTGCGTGCGTGTGTGGGCGTGTGTGGGCGTGTGTGGGCGTGTGTCTGTGTTGCGCGTGACGTCTACAGTTGTGAGAATGGTGTGTATATGATATATATATGTAAGTATGTATGTGTGTGTATATATATGTATGTATATGTGTGTGTGTGTGTATATATATATA
>NC_069003.1:13702047-13706603 GCF_001194135.2 Octopus bimaculoides
ATGTATGTATGTATGTATGTACGTCTGCGTATTTGTATATATAGACGGGCCATAAGTTACGCATCAAACCAGTTGATATTTTATTTATATTACATCATCATTATGTATTCATTTTGTATGTGTATTCACCGTTATTTTATTTTGTGCGTGAATTTAGGCCCACCCTGTATACACACACGTGCATGCGCGCGCACATACACACACGCACACACACACACGTACACACACACATACACACACACAGACATATAAATGCCCGACGAACGGGAACGTGAAACTCTGAGTAACAGTTTTTGTGATGTCTTTGCAGCTTTATAAATAAAGTGTATGTGTGTGTGTATATATATATGTATATATATATATAAATATATATATATATATATAAGGATAAGATCGTTATTTAGAATACCGATCCTATCAGGTGGTCAGCATGGGAATAAAAACCTCAAAAGGTAATAATTATTATTAAAATTATAATTAAGGGTATCTAAGAGATACCACCATGTTTGAAATAGCAACCAAAACTTGACTCTAAAACCACATTAAATATTCCTACAGCACCTGGTTGCTATTTCAAGCATGGTGGTATCTCCTAGATACCCTTAATTATAATTATATATATATACAGGGTAGAGCAGAGAGGACGGACATTTTGAAAAATTCATAAAATCATTAATTTTAGCTGTAAACAAATTTTATTAACATCAATGCGTTCGTATTGAATTAACATTTGTCAAAATCAAATGTGGAAAACAACATCTATCCGTTTTCATGGATACATTTCTGAAGATGTTCTTGGAAGTTGGTCTCCATTCTCTCCACCATTGCTCTGTCGATTTGGGCGACTTCCACGCGAATAGCTTCTTTCAAATCGTCCAATGAGAGCTACATTATCACCATAAAGGAGCTCACGAACAAGGGTCTGGAATGTCTTCGACTTTGCATTAAAGCGTTTAACATTAAAGACCTTACCTGTAGTTCATTCGTTGTTTCTCCGACTTTTTTTTTACTTCCTGGTCGTTGGGGGTATTCATTGACATCGTAATCAGATTTCGCCATTTCTCTTGGTCTTCTATGTTTGAGACCGCAAAATTGAAGCCTGTCCACTCTTTTAATCCGGGCTACGATCGTTCCGGTATGGATTCTTATCTGGTTGTCGTCATGAATGTATCCTGGACATTTGTCTGTTTCATGAGCAAATTATCAATGTTGCGCCCATTCTTCATCAAGCTGTTAGCCATAGCTGTATTCTACTTGAGACACGCCTTCGCCCCGAACGCTAAACTGTTGACCTGAGGAAGTCACTCATCTTGTAGCCGTGCACTTCATACTGCCCACTTATTTTAGCCCACCAGCACTGGTTAACACCTTCATGGCTTGTGCGGTTCTTGCAAAGAGTTCAAGTTCTCGTCCTTTATTGTTAGTAACTGTTTCCAGTTAATTGATTTGCTGCTTTGTTTCTTGTTCGACCTTGTACAGATGCCTGTTAGCGTCGTCAATGGAAATCCGTGTCCGGAAAAAAGAACAAACCCGATGTCGGTTTACATAAAATGATTAATTCAATCATCTTAACTTCTTGCCAGTTATCTCTGTCGTTAGCAAATCTTATATTCTTCCCCCATTTTCCAATGCTGATAGTGTCCACTGATGATAGTCGTATTCTATTATATAAATGTTTGAAGCGAATATAAACGCCGATATCACAGTCTTGGAAAGCGTGCAAGACAGTTACAGCAAAATGCATGGGAAAAAGTGTTGGAGCAGCAATATCACCTTGTTTAATTCCGTTATCGATGGAAATTGGTTCTGATAATGACCCATTGAAGTTAAGATGAGCTTTCATATCATTATGAAGTTGCTTAAACAGGTTGACAAATTAAGGTGGACATCCAAGTTTATCAAGAATGGTCCAGAGGACAGTCCTATTAATAGTGTCGAAGGCTTTTGTTAAATCGACAAATACCTGGTAAAGAGCCATGCGATGTTCGATGCATTTCTCCTGGAGTTGATGAGCAGAAAACAATCATGTCCATTGTGCCACGACTTGATCTAAAACCATACTGACTCTCAGGGATGACAGAGGGGGGCATATCCACATTGTTAGCTGATTAAGGAAAAGTTTTATAAAAACCTGACCGACTATTTCAAGCAGGTTTATACCTCTGTAATTGCCACCCTCAGATTTGGACTTGAAGAGATATCTGTACATTTAAATATCAATGCCACATGCTTGCATGACACGTATAGCACGCACTCCTCCCCCCAAATTTGATATCCAGTGACAAACCAAGGCAAGATGACTGGGTGATTATGGAGATCACATGTTTTATTATCCCGGAGTTTAACCTCTCCAATGGTTTTTTATATCAGAGTGTCCTTCTCCCAGTCTTTACCCAACCAAATACTAACTGCAAGACAGATTGTCTTCCCCACGGCTTTATTAAACCCAGGAGCTCCATGGTCGCACATGCGGTGGGTGCGAGTACCAAGACCACACTCAAAGGCTGTATATTTAAGTTTAATAACAAGATATACGTCCAAGAGGAGGGTGCAGCCATCGGTGTCAGTATCGCTGACGATGTGACTAGCCTATTTATGGTATGGTGGGATAGGAGACTTAAAGAGAACTCCATAACCTTAACAATGTACTCCCGCTACGTGGATGATATCAACATAGTAGCCAGGGCACCCCTACAAGACAATGTTGATGATCTAGAAGCTAACACTATGGAGAACAACCAACAAATAACTTACTCCATCCACCAGAGTATAGAAAAAACGATAGACTACCCTAGTAAGCACCCTAACTATAAATTACCCGTTTTAGACACAGAACTCTGGTTAGAAACGAAGAACGGTAAGGTCCAGATCCTTCACTCTCATTATGCCAGACCCATGGCCTCTAAGTACTTTATTCACAAGAACGCAGCGATTGCGGACAACGCCAAGTTCAACATTCTTATAGCTGACTTGGTGAGAGTGATGAGGAATGGGTCTCGCGTGTGTGACCCTATGGAATTGGAAAGACACACACAACACTTCATCCACAATCAAAGGGACAGGATTAGAGTGTATAAAGGAGCCAGGACTAAGTACAAAGCCATCATAGAGTGATGTTGAGGGGATCTACCCGCTGTACAGGAGTAAATCCTGAAACAGCACAGAAAGGACCAGTAATAACATAAGTAAGGCCAACACTTGGTATGACAACAAAAAATACAAGAGTGTCATGTTCGTCTATTCTACCCCTGGTGGGGAACTAGCATACCTTTTTAGAAAAACATTAAGTAAGGCTAATCTATGAATTAAAGTAGTAGAGAGACCCGGTGCTCCATTAAAACCCCTGATCTGCAATACCTATCCTTTTGATAAGTCCCCTTATACAGAGTACGATTGTGTTGTATGCAGGATGAACTCACGGGTTAACTGTAAGGTTAGAAATGTAGTGTATCGCTTACAATGTACTGAGGGACGGTACAGAAACATGACAACTACCTACATTGCAGAGACTGCACGCAGCATATGAAAGCGTATAGGTGAACATTGGCAAGAGCTCAAAGAAGAGAAAAGCTCGTTAGTGCTCTACCGACATGCTCAGGCAGAACATGGAGGCTCGATTAATAGCATAGAGGTTAGAGTATTATTGACACATAGAAATGACACGAGACTTAGACAGATCACAGAGGCTACACGCATAGCAGTAGACAGACCGAGCCCCAATAGAAAACACGAATGGAACAGTGACACCCACCACCACACCACATCACATGAATAAATACAGAAGGGATGAAAAGAGAGAGGGAAAAATATCGTAAACGATACCCAGAAACATACAGGGTAATACACACACAATAGACGTATATGCACCTACCTGTGATACTTATGAGAAATAGAGATAGATGTATAAATAAATAAATATATAAATGGATAAATAAACAAATATATAAATATATTTGTCACATATCTGGGATAAATATAAGATATGGAGATAGATAAAATAAATAAATCTATATAAAGGGCACGGATATATACAACATACGAAGCGTACCCATACACACAGACACAAACACACACAAGAAATTTCACGGACGGCCACAGCAATGTCAACAACACGATTAACAACGACAGCAGCAGCGGCGGTGACAATGATGGCAATAACAACAACAACTACCACGATGGTAACACCATGGGAGAATACACATACACAGAGAGATACATGAACTGTACCATATTTTCGGGTCTTAGGATAGCAGCAGCACAAGGGAGTGAGAGGATGGGGCTGCTGAGGGGAAGGACACACACACAAACAAGGACACAAACGAATGCGCACATAAGGATAAACACCTTAGAAGAACAGAATGGAGTAAGTGGAGCAGGAACACACATACGAAAATGAAAAGTGTAGCTGAAGAGGTCACAGATGTGTATCGAAAGATTTCCGGACAATGGACATGAGATAAAATAATAAAATAAGAATAGTAATAAATGAGTGAAGGAAAAATATATATAGTGTGTGTGTTTATTTGACAAAAAAAAAAAAAAAAAAAAAAAAAAAA
>NC_069003.1:13707328-13708200 GCF_001194135.2 Octopus bimaculoides
TCCTAATGTCCCCCGCCCCAACCACCGCCGCCGCTGTCAGCGTATTTAATTAAGTGTCCTTCTTGTTCAACGATGGTTAGATGTATTTCAAGTGGGATCTGGGGTGATATTTTTAGCAAGTTGAATGAGAGCATGGCAACTCATTCGTTTGTAGTAGTAATGGTGGTATAGGCGGTAGTGGTAACAGCTTCAATAGGGATTGTGGTGATGGTTATGGGGCGGTTATTGTAGTAGGAGTAGCAGTAGCAACAAGAACAAGAGTAGTAGTAGTAGTAGTGGTATCTCAACCTCAAGCATCCCGCTTTGATTCTTCGCCCGAATGGGAATACGTTGCCCAACAAATTCTTTTATTGTTTTACTTGTTTCAGTCATTTGACTCCGGGCCATGCTAGAGCACCGCCTTTAGTTGAAAGAAATCGACCCCAGGATTTATTCTTTGTAAGTCTAGTGCAGAATCGCTAAGTTACGGGGACGTAATCACACCAACATCGGTTGTCAAGCGATGATGGGGGTACAAACACAGACACAAATACATACATACATACACATATACATCTATCTATCTATCTATCTATCTATCTATCTATCTATCTATCTATCTATCTATCTATCTATCTATCTAAGTATTATAAACCGATTTCATTCGGGTCTACTTGGGTCACATTTTAAAGATGAGGAATTTTGCCCTAGAGGCAATTGATCAAACATTTGAGCCTTTCAATTGAGCAAACTGAAAGTTGCCATGCAAACTCCCTTACACTTTTAACATAGGTGTGCAAATTTTCAGGTCAGTCCGACAACATTTACTAACACTTTTGCCTGCACAACTACTTGTGAAACAACTTCTGCCCTTTATATATATATATATATAT
>NC_069003.1:13708620-13710103 GCF_001194135.2 Octopus bimaculoides
TATATGACAGGCTTCTTTCAGTTTCCGTCTACCAAATCCACTCACAAGGCTTTGGTCGGTCCGTGGCTATAGTAGAAAACACTTGCCCAAGGTGCTACACAGTGGGACTAAATACGGAACCATGTAGTTGGGAAGCAAGCTCTTACTACACAGCCACTCCTGCGCCTATGTCTACATGTTTACGTTTTCTGTGACACTTTAGGGTATGATCTGAGGTAGATTTAGCTGCCATTTCTATGAGTTAGACCGATCGACCTTGTGGAGGTAGATGTCTTTCCTCAATGACTCGTCTCGCTAAAACTAGTTAATGCAGAATGAGGGCGATATTTAGCGCTGCTTATGTGTAGCCGTCACTCGCAAGCGAGTATGAATTGATAGCGTGTACCATGTTTTTACTAATTGTTTTAGGGGGCCTATGTGGTCAAAAGCAGAGATAGAACCCCCGTTGATCTGTTCCACAATTGGGAGGAACAAAGTGAAAGAGAAAGAGAGAGAGAGAAAGAAAGAGAGAGAGAAAGCGAGAGAGAGAAAAAAAGAAAGAAAGAGAGAGATAGACAAGAGAGAAAAAAATGAGGAGAAAGTGGTAGACAGAAGGACAGAGAGGGAGAGAAACAGAATGGCAAAGAGAGAAGGAGTGAGAGAGAGAGAGAGGGAGTGAGAGAGAAGGAGTGAGAGAGAGAGAGAAGGAGTGAGAGAGGATTGAGAGAGAAGGAAAGAGACAAGGAGAGAGAGAGAGAAGGAGTGAGAGAGAAGGAAAGAGACAAGGAGAGAGAGAAGGAGTGAGAGAGAAGGAAAGAGACAGACAAGGAGAGAAAGAGAGAGAGAGAAGGAAAGAGACAAGGAGAGTGAGTGAGAGAGAGAGAGAGAGAGAGAGAGATTACCCACCAAACTAATATAGTACCAACACATATTACCCGCCAACTAAACCAAATTAACCTCCAATAATTAAGAGTTTAAAAGCAATCATCGGCGTTTAGGTCAAACTTATGAAAATGTTTTGCACTGGGAAAGGGTTAAACGAGGTCAATAATCTGCATAAAATGCCAGAGCTGGGGAAATGTAGAAACGTTTGGTCCAAACGAATAAATGGGAATTGTTTATTGGCAAAGAGCCGATACGGGATAAAGATCTAACTATCAAATTATCAATAACAATGGCGTCACTAGGAATGATGGGATTACGTTCCTATATCACTTCTATTTCATTTCCGGTTTAAGACATACGCTGAGAGAGTAATTAACAATGGATGACATTGTCAACCGGAAGTTGGCACGGCATACTGGGCACAGTTTGTCTTCTGTTAGTTAATTGCTGCAACAACTTATCAATCGTTTAAATATATTGTAAATACACACACAGACATATATATATATACTCACATATATTCACTTACACGCCTACATATACACGTACACATACACACTTCTCTATGTCTATGTATGTACGTATGAATGTCTGATTATGAATGTGTATGTGTGTATAT
>NC_069003.1:13710113-13713132 GCF_001194135.2 Octopus bimaculoides
CTATCTATCTATCTATCTATCTATCTATTTATCTGATGCACACGTACATTCATATATCGAGTTATATATGTATGTACGTCTTTGTGCAAGTGTGATGTATGCGAGAGCGCGTATATGTGTGTGTGCGAGTGTTTGTATATATGTGTACATATATAAATATAAATATATTTATACACACACACACACACACATATATATGTACATATGTACACACACATATATATCCATGCATGTGTATATATATATATATATGTACATACATACATATATGTATATATATACATAAATGCATATATATACATAAATGCATATATATACAGATATATATATATGTATATACATATATATATATATATGTATATACATATATATACACATATATATATATATACACACATATATGTATACACACACACACACATCTATATATATAATATAAATATACATTCATACATAAACACACAAACACACAAACAGACATATATATATGAAATATATATATATGCATATGCATACATGCGCGTACACACACGTTTTCTCTCTCCTTCACTCTCCCTTTCTCTCTCTCTCTCTGTCTCGGGGAAAGACACTGCAGACAGCTAGCGTTATAAATTCATTCTTTCACTGAACTTAATCTAGATCGTTTCCATACCAGATCAATATCCGGGCATTTTAGAAATTATATTAGTTTTCAATATCAATACTCTTTGCATCGTCTGATTCAGCTTCCGGTGTGAGAATGGGTGTTATTTGGTGTAGAATGGCCCAGTATTCTTGGAATCTTTGAAATATGGATAGAATGAACTTGTCAACAGATAGCGGTCTTCATCAGCTCGACAATGGCTGTTTGTATGTCTTGCGACTATCTCGGCCATATCATATATTCACACTGCTGCATGCCTGTCTGGCTGCCTGTCTGGCTGCCTGTCTGGCTGCCTGTCTGGCTGCCTGTCTGGCTGCCTGTCTGGCTGCCTGTCTGGCTGCCTGTCTGGCTGCCTGTCTGGCTGCCTGTCTGGCTGCCTGTCTGGCTGCCTGTCTGGCTGCCTGTCTGGCTGCCTGTCTGGCTGCCTGGCTACACACTTGGTTGGTTAAGCGTGTGTATTTGTGTTTTTATGTTTATATGTACGTGTTTGTGTTTTTTATGTTTACAAGTGCGTGTGTTTGTGTTTGTATGTGTGCGTGTGTGTGTGCCTCTGTGTGTATGTGTATTTTTATGTGCGTGTCTGCCTGTGTATGTATTTGTGTGTGTATTTTTGGGTTTATGCATGTTTGTATGTGTGCGCGAATATCTGTGTGTGTATGTATGTGCACGTGTGTGCGTGAATGTGTGTATGTGCGTGAATGTGTGTGTGTGTGTGTGTGTTGTCATCGGCAAATTGCGGCTCTCACAAAATATCACCTTGAATTTATTTTTAGTGGTGCGGCCCACCTGATGTTTCGCTATGTTTCATGCGGCCCGATTCTTGGAGAAAGGTTTTCCATGTCTGGATTAAAGGCTGGTCGTCGATTATCTTCGAACAGCGCCAACTGAGAACTGGCAGCTAATGCGCGCGCGCGCGATGTGCGTGCGTGTGCCTGTGTATGTGTGTATATGCGTGTGTGCATTTGTATGTGGGCGCGCGCGCATGTGTGTGTTGGTGCGCAAGCGCGTATGTGTGTTGTGCGTTCGCGTGCGATTATTCACCCTTACACATACAAACTGTTACACGATGAACAAATACACACACACACACGTATACACACACAAACACACACACTTATCGTCTAATTTTGTTGTTTCTGTCTTTAATTTTTATCTTTTACGTTTCACTCATTGGATTGCGGCCATGCTGGAGCACAGCCTAGAAGGGTTTTTGTAAAAAATATCAATTCCAGTAATAATAATAAATAAAAAACAATGTTTGATACTTCCATCGGTTTCTTTTTTCAGAACCAGTCAGTTACGGGAATCTAAACAAACCAACACCGGTTGTCAAGCGGTGGTGGAATACTACTTCAAACACAAAGACACACACACGCACACACACATGCGCACATGCATACATATGCACACATACACACATACGACGGCGGGTTTCTTTTAGTTTCCGTCTATCAAGGTTTTGGTCGGCCCGGGCCTATAGTAGGAAACACATGCTCAAGGTGCTGTGCAGTGGGACTGAACCCAAGACCATAGGGTTAATGAGCAAGCTTCTTAACCACACAGCCTGCGTATTTTTTTTCTGTATAACACAGCTTCTCGTGAAGGCGCATGGCTCAGTGGTTAGTGCGTCGAGCTTACAATCATGAGGTAATGAGTTCGGTTTCCGGACCGGGCTGTGCGTTGTGTTCTTGAGCAAGACACTTTATTTTCATGTTGCTTCAGTTCACTCAGCTGTAGAAATGAGTTGTGACGTCACTGGTACCAAGCTGTCTCGTCCTTTACGTTTCTTTTGGATAACATCGGTGGCGTGGAGAGGGGATACTGGTCTTAAAACAAACATTGCCCGGATTTGTGCATTTGAGGGGAATTTTCTAGGTGCAATCCCATAATCATTCATGATCGAAGGGGGTCTTTACTCTTTTACCCTTATAACAATTTCTTGAGCAAATCAGCGTCCACGACTGTTCTCACCTTCAAAGCGCCCGCTTCAGTTACGATATTTTTTAGAATCAATACTGAGCAGAACTGTTCTCTGGTCGTCTCCTGAACAAATCTTTGGTTGATAATGTAAGAAGTTTCTGCTGTTTTGAGTAACATTTTAAACTCGTACATCAAAATCGCTCGAATTTGCTCTTCTCCGAATTTTAATCTGACCACCTGAGATAAACAAGGATATGCGAAACTATGAGCAGAAATCAAGACCGAAATCGCCTATTCCGAATGGTGTATTACTTGAAGATGGTTAAATAAAAGTTTATTCTCGAATAAGTATGAAATTTAAAGACAATAAGATAAAACCGAAATTATTTATACACTATCTATCTATCTCTGTGTGTGTGTGTGTGTGTGTGTGTGTGTGTGTGTGTGTGTGTGTGT
>NC_069003.1:13714224-13720561 GCF_001194135.2 Octopus bimaculoides
AACCGGGCCACATTAAGAAGAACTGTTCCCAGGACCAAAGTAAGGCCCTGGAATAGTTAGTAGCAAAGGAATCTACTCCTCCCCAGTCGGAGGGGGAGATAGAAATGGTTGAGGAGGTGGAAACCTCCTCAAAAAAGGACGTAAGAGAAAGAAGGCGGGCAACAATGGCTGCCCACTGAATGCTGCGGAAGGGAGGGAAGATCTTCCGGATAAAACGGAAGAACTCCACCCTCCCATAGCATAAGGGAAGAGAAAGAAAAAGAATGGGACGTTGCCGGCATGTCCTGAAACCCCGTCGGTGGGAATTGTGCCACCGACGGAGGCCTCTTCCATTGTGATGGAGGAAGAATTTGTGGTCTTCTTCCACAGAACCACGTCAAGAAGTTAGGAAAAAAGGCCAGAGGGAAGGGGTTCTGACTGCACTGAGGACCCCGATTGGCCTCCGCAGGTAGCTGCAGAGGTCATTTGAGAGGAGGACTTATGCAGAATAATGAACTCTTTCCCCGAGGATATACACAGAATGGCGCTAAAGTGTCCCGAATTAGCACCTGTGAGGTGCTTGAAGGAGGCAAGAAGCCTGGTTGGGAAGAGAGGTAATAGGCTTTAGTGCTTCGATTTGTAACTATTGTTGAAACTTTTTGCAAAAAAGGTAAGAGGCCTAGTGCCTCATTTGGTAAGGACGATTGTGTTCATTTTTTGAACTATTGTAAGAAGTTTAATACCTCATTCTGTGTTTTTGGGTAAACAAAAAGAGAACAATGTTTTCGGGAAGCAGCAATCGGCGGGCGTTGTCTGCCTTCCCCCACCAATCATTTTTTCATGTTTCATTCATTTTCATTTTGTATTGTCCAGCCCGCAGCCACTACTTCTTTGTAAGGCTCTCGTAGCCAATTTTTATGAAATAAAGTAGCTTGCTTACCAACCATTTTATGCTGTTGCATCATTTTTCGGAGTAAAAATTGGCCAGCAGAGTTGTTGTTGTTGTTCTTGTTGAAGTTGAAGTTTGAAACATAGTCAGGTGACAGGTATTCTTCTTTCAAGAAATTTTTCCTCAACTTTAAAACCTGATTCTAATTGAGGTTGCTAATAAAACATCTGGATAATCAAATATTCTATTCTCTGTTGGATTTCAAGTCAATTTTTTGCTACACTAATGTCTAATTTGATAATTTTCAATTTTCAAAAAATGGTGCGTAAATATATCGGGAAGAGAGCCACTTCAGTAGACCATGAAGAAACTATAGAGAATATTTTATGTTGAGTATTTAGTCGAGTTTCGTTAATTTCATATCATGTGCCATTTTTTTCCTGAGCAGGTGTGGTCACCGCTCGTAAGGTTTTTCTTGTTGCAATTGACCTCCCTACGGGATTTAGGTCCATGGATCAGGCGTAGACCTAGACTGGATGATTGGCAACTAGAGTGCCGACAGGCACTCACGCTACTCCCCCGAACGGACAGTGCCGGTGGTTGGAGTTCCACCGCGGATTTCTATAGCGGGCTGGTAGAGTTTATGTCAGACAATGTCTTGCGGGAGACTCTGGGCTTCGACGGAAATCAGCTGATCAACCTGTTCGGAAGAACTTTCGGGTCGGGGTATCTGGATAATTAGCAGAAATCCCTGGCCTGGTTGTGTTACGGGTTCATCTTACCTGTTCGAGAAAGACTATCAAGGCATGGTTTTGCCATCTCATGCCCGAGGTGCAGGCGGGACGGCGAAACTGTTCTGCACGCCTTCGTGCAGTGTGCAGAAATCAGGGAACTAATGGCCTATATCGAACAGCTGTTGTCGACGATGGGAAAAGTACAGCTATCGGCTGAATCTGTTATCAAGATTGTGCCGCCCTTCTCCCTTATCAGGGAGAGGAAGGCCTGTTTTCTCTGCGTAGTAGCCATACTGAAAGAGACAGTTTGGAGAACGCGTGAAAGTGGGATCGCGACAGGTACCTTCATCTCCGGCCGAGGGCTGGTTAGTTATTTCAACTACCACCTCAATAGTGAAATCCGGCTGGAGAAGAGATACCTGTCACATAGTACGTTTGTAAAACGATGGACGGCTGTAGAGAGAATGCTACGAACGAATGAAACTGGCTAGGTATAGCTATCTGTTAGAGGAAAAGGGAAACATCGGACAACGGCGGTGGGTTAATCACCCCGACAAATTGTAAAAATTTGAAATTTTTAAACTTGTATTATTTCACTCGACTTCTAAAATTCACTCGATTTCATTACACTGTTAATCGTTCGATGTAAAACACACTGTACACATTTGTCTTTCCTTGTATTGTCCCCTCCATGTTGGGCCCTGTGTGTCCAATAAAAGAAATACGTTGTGGTGTGTGCAGGCGCTTTGTGAAGACAGTCGTAAAGTCGTTGAGAAGGGATATTGTTTGTTACGTGTTGTTTCTGACTTACATTTGTTTTGTTATAAGTGTATGTCATAAAGTGACATATACAGCGAGTTCAAAGACGGACACAACAGTAGTGACGAGACATTCGAAGCTCACGGTGGACGTTCTTAGCATGGAAGACATATTAGCTTCCGTAGTTCAGATGCAACGGAAACTACAGCAGCAACAATAAGAACAACAGAAACAGTAAGAACAAGTGCTACAACAACAACAGAAACACCAAGAACACGTACAACAGCAGCAGCAACAACAACAACAGTTGTTGGAATTGTTGCAATCAAAAAACACGTCAGGTTTGTTTTCGGCAGACGCGGTTGCTAATTTAATTGAAGAATTCATGTATAATCTAGAAGAAGGGATTGCGTTTTTTGCATACTTCAGAAGGTATAAAGGAATCTTCAAGGAAGAGTGTAAAAGCTGGACGGACGAAAAGAAGGTATGTCTTCTTTTAATGAAATTATCACCAGCAGATCATGAAGAATTTTGTATCGCTAGGAGTGTTTGAATTAAGAAAAAAGAAACGGAAAATTTCATCACGAATGCTGGAATCATAAATAGAGAATGTAAAAAATTTAAACTCGACAAATTAAGCCCAGACATGTTTAAATGTTTAATCTTTGTACAAGGATTATCGGCAAGTAAAGATGCAGAGATAAGAGCTCGAATATTGACAAAGCTTGAACAAGATTCAAAACTAACCCTATAAATAATGGCTGAAGAATGACAAAGAATTATAAATCCATGACAGGACGCAGAAAAAAATTGAAAACAATTATTCAAATATACATACGTGTCGACCGGTAACAGATACGAAAAAAGAAAAACAACGGGGCAATACCCAAACCATGCTATGGGTGTGGAGAAATATATTTTAAAAGAAACCGTCCTTTTAAGAATCTAAAATGTTTTGAATGTGGAAAACTTGGACACAAGAATTCACATTGTTGGGTGAAACGAAAAAGGTCAGACGAAAAATATTCGAAAAAAAAGTATTGTCAACACAAATGCAAAGCGAGGCACAAAAAAGAGAATTTGTCTCTATAAAAATAAATAATGTGAATACGAGACTACACAGGTAGTGACATTACAATAATTAACGAGGATACATGGATAAAAATATAGGAAGACCTACATTGAAAAAAACTGCGAAAATAGCGAGAGGCATCTCAGGAAAACAATTACGATTAGTGAGGTAACATTCGTATTTTCTTTATTATAAGCACAAAACCTTAATATAGAAGGGACACCAGAAGGACAGATAACACAAAACGTGGGGTGCATACAGCAATTAACGAATGGATTATGAGTTATGAAAATAATGATAATGCAATGGCTTTCCTACCCACCAAAGTAGGAAGTTCCATTTTACTGTTTTTAAAATCAGTAATTATTTCCAGTTTGTATCGTGTTCACGTCATAAAATCTATCAACTCCTCGATGGTAATTCGTCATATCTAAATCGTAAAGCTGTTATCTCTATCCTGTCTCCAAATATTTTTCTCGATCCTCCTGCTCTCTCATCTTCCAGCAACACTGCTTTCACCTTCCGGTTCTCCTCCTTGTCGGCCAGCTTAACCTTTATCACGCCTTTCATCTTGGAAATTCTTTTCTCTATTTCCACGCTGTTTCCGTACTGCACCATCACTCATTCGTATTTCCCCTTCGGTGGCTTTCTCGGCTGTATCACTTCACTCTCTGCCCATGTTGCTAGAGTTCCCATCTCTATTTGTTGCTCCTTCTCACTTTCTAGTCTCTTCTTTTGTCTTTCCTCCTCCCTGCTTGTTGAAGGCTCTGGTCTTTGCGTTCGTTCTACCGTTGATTCCTCATTTTTTTTTCTTTTTTCCTTTTCCTCCGCCTTTCTTTTCTTTTTAGGTGGAGATTCGATGTTTTTTCTCTTCTTTTCTACCACTGTAAACTCCTTTTCCTCCCCTGCCGTTACAATCTCTTCTTCCCGACTCTCTTTCCCCGCCTCCTCCTGTTGGTGGTTCTGGGAACACTTGGCTTTCGTGTGACTCCTTACTCAACATGCAAAACATATTGGAGGTCTACCTTCCACAATAATTCTCAGCCTGGTTTCGTCTGGTAAAACGAGTTCTTCAACAATCTTATGGAGGTCTGGTAGGCTGATATGGACAATTACCTCCAGCCCATATCCCCATCAGTTCACCTCCACATTCTTCAGCATTTTTAGGACTTCTGCGTCTTCTTCTGTATTGTAGAGGATGGTTGCCACAAGCCATGCCTCATCAATTTCGGGGGGCACTCTCCCTATCCTCACTCTGGCCACACGTCTGCCACAGTAAGTAGATTTCAAGGCTACGGTGGAGTATTTCTTTGCTTCGTTCTCATTGACGAAGCGTACCTCCACCCTGCCGAACTTTCGTCCTCTGCTGTAGAACGTGGTTATTTCTTTTATATCTCTTTTAAGCATTCCAATACCGCTTCTACGGCTGTTATCTCCACCGTCTTTGCTGCTATATTCAACGTTCTATATGCGATGGTTTTCCTTTCTGTATTCTCCGTCACTTCTTTCGGGGGTGTCAGCCTTAAACAGCCTCCCTCCTTCTTCAATAAGGTGTTAAACTTCTTGAAGTCCCTGTCCTTGACTTCCAATTCACGTATCTGCAGTGGCTCAGCTGACAGGCTTTTGCCCGTCAGTGCAGCATAACTGCTTGTTTGTACCTGTGTATTCATAATCACGTTGTTCACCGCTTCACCCATAAATGAGGAAAACAAATAAAATTTTCAACAAATTCAAACAATCACAAATTCAAACAGTCACAATATTCAACAATTCAGTAATCAAGTAATAAAACAATAACTCACATAGGAGCGAAATCTAGCACAACAGCTCAAGGGTCAAATGTATCCCGTATGTGAAGTAACATTTCGTGGGAAAACTTTGAAGGCTAAAGTTTTTGTATAAAAAAATACGACGAAGCTCTTTGGCACAGACTGGATAGAATTGTTTAATTCATGGAACTTCCCCATAAAAATTTCTTGCAATAATGTAAATGGTTATAATGCCAGTTCAAATAAGGTGGCAGAGGATTTAAAAAAGAAATTGAAAAAGATTTTTCCTGATGTTTTTTGGAAGAATTAGGTAAATGTACCAAGACAAAAGTAAAATTTCAAGTAAAAGAAAACGCCGTACCGGTGTTTAAACCGAAGCAAGCTGAACCTTTCGTGGCATTGAATCAAGTCAGCGAGGAATTAGTCAGCCTTGAAAAACTGGGAGTTATAGAAAAGGTTGATTATTCAGAACGAGCAGCACCAACTGTTTGTGTAAAGAAAAAACAATAACAAAATACGAGTATGCATGGATTTTTCAACAGGTTAGAACGAATGTTTAAGGACATACAATTATCCACTACCAAGCTCAGAGGAAATTTTTGCGAAACTCAATGGAGGAAAATTATTCTCAAAATTGGACTTGTTGGGGGAGTATTTACAGTTGCAAGTCGAGGAAGAATGTTTGAAATTATTAACGATAAACATTCATAAAGGTGGTAATAAAGATAATAGATAAAAGAAAAATATTGACTTCCAACAAAAGTCAAACTCAAAAAGAAGAGATGTTGTGGTGAAATCCTGACACCCTTGTGAGGTAGCAAGTCAACTTTCCTAAACCGTTTAAAGGGGCATGCATGCTCTCAGTAAAGGACAGTGTGGTGGGTGCAGGCGCTTTATGAAGACAGTCGTAGAAGTCTTTGGGAAGAGATATTGTTTGTTCTATGTTGTTTCTGATATATATTTGTATTGTTGTAACCTTGTTATAAATCCATGTTATAAAGTAGCACATACAGCGAGTTCAAAGAAGGACATAATAGTGTCGACGAGACAAAACACACACACATTTATATATATAAATATATATATACACACACACACACACACACACACACACACACACACACACACACACACA
>NC_069003.1:13722588-13727583 GCF_001194135.2 Octopus bimaculoides
ACACACACACAAAGAGGCTTATAAATGCATACTCACAAACATATAACTATTATACGGAAAGGCAATCTTTATATCCTACTTAACGTGGATGTATTGTGAGAACGCCATATTACTGCGGTATTCGCCTTGAGATATCCTTTTAAGCGGTATTCACCTTGAGAGATCTTTTACGATATATGTCGTTAGCATACGAGAACCGTCTGGTATGAGTGCCGGAACTGCCAGATCGCCTGATTTCAGCGTACTGCGCTTCCCAGTGGCAGGCGCCGCTCGCTGCACACCAGCCAAATCTTACTGCTACAGTTATATAGAATAACAGTGACTGATGTAGCAAATAGCCACCAGGCTTATTGAAATAAATATTAGCGATGAAAACAGTATTAATATCCTGCGTGATCTGGTAGTTCCGGCATCCATGCCAGGTGGTTCTCGCTTGAGAGAGTCTCGTAAGGCGAATACTGCAGAATACATATAATGACTGAAACAAGTAAAAGAAGATATGGAAGACTACTAATTACCCCATGCAATTACTCCTTTCTACACGGCATAAATGTTGTGCAAGAGGAGGACAAGACCGATACGGTTTGGAACTACTGCCGTCGTTGGCAGCGCTAACACGCATGCACGCACGCACGCACGCACGCACGCACGCACGCACGCACGCACGCACGCACGCACGCACACACACACACACACACACACACACACACACACACATACACAGAGGGCCGGAAGCGAAACCATAAGGCGTCTCGTCTCGGAAGCTCTATCACTTCTGTAAATCCATCTATTAAGCTGGAGTTGTGTATATCGACATCCAGTCGCTTTAAACATTTACAACGACTGCAGATTGTTTTTCGATCTCGTGTTTAAAATGGAATAAAGTAGTTTAAAGTTGTTGTACCAAGACAATCATCTACATTTTGTTAAACGTATTTATATCCTGTGATAAATATAAAAATAAAAGCAAAAATTAGCTTTGGTTGCCAGGTGACAATAGATAGACATTAGTCATCTCAAGAGACAAATGATCGTTCTGTTGAACAAAAAGAATTGACTAGGGGCAGACGACAATGTATCCTGGCGCAGTTGTATCATCACGTTTCATTTGTTTCATATACAGTTTCAGCGATAAATTATAAGTGTATAGAAATACAAGATGACATGACGTTGTTTTTCTTGCTTTCTGTTTGTATTTTTTACTCATCCACTGGGATACAATCTGCTTTGTTTTAGCAGAAAGCTTTCATAAATTATTGATAAAGTCTTTCATGTTGGGACAATACTCTTCCCATATATCGAAACTAAAAAGCAAATACAACTGGATTGAATGCAGGCATGAAAACTAAGCAAAATAGAAGCAGAAGCGAAATAGAGAGGGAAGTGGAAATCCAAAGAAACCGAGGGTAATATCAAAATAAAGACCGATTTAGGGAGATTAAGCTAAATGGAGGAAAATTGCTCGACCGAGGTTCAAGATTTGCGTTCGGAGTATTTTCTACTTTCTCCTCCTTGCTCCTTGTTAAATCCGAGTCTCTTGTAGAAGAGGAAATGGCGAGATTTCCGGCTTGATTGAATACTGGGATTATATTCTTTGTGGATTGAATGTATGCAGAATACTATACAGGTATGGTTGCAGTAGGCTAGGAGTTCGATTCGCTATTAAGTGTTTCCCACTTGGATCAGATTACACGGAATTTCGTGCAAGTGTCTTCTACAGTAGCCTCTCGAATTGACTAAAGCTTTCTGAGTGAGTTTTGGCAGACGGAAACTATCTGAAAGCCTGTTGGATGGTCTGTATATCTGTTATTGAGTTGCAGACTTAATACGTTACCCGGCTTAACACTAATTTTGGTCTTTGAGTTGCAAATATCCTGACCTGGTCTTCCGTTTGTGGATAATTTGTAAGTTCCTCTCTTACACCAGTTTGGGAAGCTCCGCAAAAGAGTTATTGGGTACAACTATTCCTCCTCTTAGTAAGTCAGTGGTACCCATTCCTTTCACTAGCGATGGCCCCTTATATTTAAAGGAATCACTTCCTACTACGAGCCCCAAGTTTTTGAAAGATTTCTCTTCTGAATACGCTCATTTTATGGATTAACAACAAACTCATTTACACCAGTTTTATTCCTGAATTAACAAATATATACATGTAGCTGAAAAATAACTCCTTTTTTCTATAGACACAAGGCCAACAATTTCGGGTGAAGGGTTAAATCGATTAGAACGACCTCAGTGCTCAATTGGTACTCATTTATCGACTCCGAAAGTATAAAAAGCAAAGTCGACGTCGGTGGAAACGCAAAGACAGACGAAATGTCACTAAGCATTTTGCCCGGCGTGTTAACAATTCTGCCATCTCACCCGCCTTAAGAGAGGTGATGATGATGATAATGGCTTTAAATTTTGGCACAAGGCTGGAAATTTCAGGAGAAGGGTAGGTCGATTACATCGACCCCAGTTCTCGACTGATATCTATTTCATCGACCCCGAAAGGATGAAAAGCAAAGTCGACTTCGACGGAATTTGAACTCAGAACATAAAAATAGACGAAATGCCGCTAAGTATTTTCCCTCGCGCACTAAGGATTCTGTCAGCTCACCGCCTTAAGAAAGGAATAATAATAATAATAATAATAATAATAATAATAATAATAATAATAATAATAATAATAATAATGGTTTCTTTTATTTGTCAGCAGGGTGAAGGATGAGGGGAAGAATACAAAGACAGACATAAAGAATGGGGTTTACATATAACGGAATGATAAAATATAAAGTATACACGGTATACATTAGAAGGGAAGTATACATACTACACGACAATAGAAAAAAAGGCATAGTGATGGGGTCTCCTAATACAGGAGGACCTCTAGGGATAATCAAGGAATCCCACCATCCAAGATCGCCCTGTATCCCAAGGACGAGTGCCCTCTCCAACTTCTTTCTTCCGACTCACAGGTCTACACTGAGAGTGGTACCATCCACTCTTACCATTTTCGCAACTTTCACCCACCTTTTCATAAATTCACTTGAGGACAGCACCTTCCTCTCCACCCTCACTTACCTTTTCAAGTGTAACTTGAAAAAGTCGATGAGGACTTTACCAAAGAGGAATGTTTCTGTCCTCATTCCTTTCAGCCTCGTGCACCAGATAACCTCATTTCGTCACCGCCACCAGACAAAGGAAAACTGCCTTGCCAACCCGATTAAAAGAGGGCGGAGGAGCAATCATCATTATGGACTCAGCTGAGAGACGGATCCCACACGCGACAGCTGTTCTACAGGTCCTATCTAAATCGACTAAGAAAATCACAAATTTGTGATACGTGTAGCCGACCAATTTAAATTGTGGACAACCTATGCTATCCCTATCCTTTGGCCTAATAAATACTCTATCTAAATACGATCTGGATGACCCGTTGTGGTTGCTCCATGTCCACACTGGCAAATTAGAGAAATCCAGTCGGTACCTGTCAGAAAGTTGGTAAGTCCTGAGCAGGTTTTCGAGGTTTTTACACCCCTTCTACTATGTACTAAACCCACACAGTCCTTCTGTGCGTCCAAAATACTATTCCAGTCCCCCACTATTGCGAGACATTCCCAGGAATGTTTCTAGACGCATTCTTGGGGAATAAAACGTCACCAGTCTAAAGGCGCCACTTTCGCTGCCATTCACATCCAGGACCACCACCACCCTACCATCCGGGTCCAGGAAGATAGCCCGGATAAGGATTTCCGGAATAGCACTGCAACACTGCCACCCGCTCCCAATAGACCAGAAGATGAGCATACATCGTAGTCCTCGAAGATGGATTCTAGAGCGTGTTTTCCGGAGATCCTTGTTTCACAAATGGAAGCCACATCCAAATCAAACGGCCTAAGGTCATTGAGCAAGTGACCTTGCTTCCAAGCTGATCCCAGGCCACGCACATTCACACACCTCATTTTCAGCACAGCCATGCTAGTCGGGGAAAGAAAAAGAGGAGGTTACTCACCTTGATTTTCGAGAAACCCGGAAACTCTTTACTGGCAAAAATTGTTTTAAAGGCCCTTCCAACAACTGAATTTTTTAAAAATCCTCACACTACCCGAGAATTTTTCTCTTATAGTTTTGACGTTTTAGTTAAAAGTATATCCTTCGGGGTTTTGACAGGTGAGTACCATGCGGGAGATCGATTAGATCTGGTCGATATGGTCTTACTTACATTGTAAGGTTAGTTCCATACCTGTATCTGTTGCTTTGGTATTTTCTTGACCTCCAAGATTGTCACTTCGTCGTCTTCTAAACTTGCCAAGACGGTCTCCACTAACCAGGTGATGGATATTTCTGGTGGTACATTCAACGCCCTAATATTAGCAAAGCAAGATGCTCGGGCTGCCACGAATACTACATAGGGTCCACGGGATTATCATTCAGACGCAGATGCACTCTGCATCGACAGCAGATTGCATTCCCAGAATACAGAATGATACCCTTTAGTGAACATATTGAGAAATGCGCAAAATCAATGCGCCATTGGAACACCAGCACAAATTAGATTAAATAAGGAAACCTTCTTCATTGAAAAATATAAGCCAAAACTTAACCATTACTGACATTTTTAAATAAGGAAACTCACCTCATTGAAAACAATATAAAGCAAAACCTAACCACTTGTAACTTTCTATTCCTTCTAAACCAAATCATGTTAAATTAATCATACTCTATCATCCCCAACATTTTTGATTATCTCCCTTATACCGGAAAAAATCCCTGATTACCTTCCCCTATTTAGAACTTCATATTTTACACCACAGCGAAGACATGTTATGATACAGGTAGAGAAATTTGAATGAAAAGAAAATACGAAACCGGTTATTTCTCCAAAAACAATGTTTCTATACTAAAAATTTTATAACATTTTTCTAGCATAACGATTTAAATATATACTTTAACCATATAACACAAACCTTTTGTAGTTTTTTCACTCTTGTTTATCTTTTATATATATAC
>NC_069003.1:13730556-13732143 GCF_001194135.2 Octopus bimaculoides
GCCAATCACGAGGCCAAACATCCGAATCCATCCAGCGGTTCTTGAGATATCTTGTCTACATACAAACAAACAACCAAACAAAACGACTGAAAACAATACCTCCGCCTTCGCTAAGGCAGAGGTAATAATAATAGTAATAAGAATAATCTTCGAAAAGTGGGGGAAACTGTACGAAAAGTGGGGGCTAGAGAGAGAGGCAAGACATGGTAAGAGCACAAACTGCAGAGTGTGGCAGAGTCGGAGACTAACAAAATCCTCTGGGATTTCCCAATCCAAACACATCAGGTGCCGGAGCATAACAAACCGGACCTAGTGGTGATGGACAAGGTGCACCACATATGCTACATAGTTGACGTTGCGTGCCCTTTTGACTCATGAATAGTCAAGAAGGAAGGCGAAAAGATAGATAGATACAACCCTCTTGAGTACGAAATAGCCCGGCTATGGAAAATGAAGAACGTGAAGCTAGTGCCAATTATTGTTGGGGTCTTGGGATCAGTATCAGAAGGCATCAAGGGGAATATAAAGGAAATTGGAATAGAAGGCCCAGTAGAATTGTTACAAAAGGTTTGCCTCCTTGGCATGGCCAGAATAATCAGGAAAGTATTAACTGAAAAGAACGGTTAGCATGGTACCGTAGGCTGCAGGTTGCAAGCCCGCTATGCATACAAGACACCAGGAGCTCCAACAAAACCTGTGATAAAGAGATAATATAAATAATGATAATAATCCTTTCTTTATTGGCCACAATGGTCGAACACAAAAACATATAGGGACAATACAAAACAAGGGACAAGTGGTGTTTTAAACAGAAAACGTATAAACAATAGCAAAAGCAGTTAACAAAAAATTAAACAACAATATTCCTTAATTAAGGGGACCACCACCACCACCACCACCATCATCATCATCATCATCATCATCATCATCATCATCATCATCATCATCATCATCATCATCATCATCATCATCATCATCTTTTATGAAAACTATGATAATAAAGTTTGTTTATTGATTGACGTGAGTACCCCTTGTGATCCTAAAAATGTTCTCATTGAAATCGAAAAAGAACGTGGTATCTGAAGGCGGTTACATAACCAGAGGTGGTAGGAGCACTAGGAATGATCAAAAAAGGTACTGAAGATTATTTGAGAATGATCCCTGGCTTACCAACCCTGCAACAGGTGCCAAAGGTTGTTTTAACTGGTACGTCATACGTATTGAGAAGAGCATTGTCGATATGAGAACGATTACTATATATCTAAATGATTTTTTCCTACATAACTTTATTTGATTTAGTAAATGAACAATCTGGTGTGTTTCTTTTATCAATGTATATAGCGAGTTTCTTTGCCCTAGGTGTAGGGAAGACACTCGGCAAGAAATGAAAACAAAACTGAAATAATAAAAATTAATAATAATAATAATAATAATAATAATAATAATAATAACAACAACAATCATCATCCTTTCTACTATACGCACAAGGCCTTACGATCTTGAGTGTAGCACACTGACCACTAGACCAGCGTGTGTTTATATATATATGTATGCATGTATGTATGTATGTATGTATGTATGTATGTA
>NC_069003.1:13733695-13736539 GCF_001194135.2 Octopus bimaculoides
ATATATATATATATATATATATATATATATATATATGTGTGTGTGTGTGTGTGTGTGTGTATGTATGTATGTATGTATGTATGTATGTGTGTGTGTGTGTGTGTGTGAGAGAGAGAGAGAGAGAGATAGAGAGAGATAGTGTGTATACATGCATGCACGTACGCACGCACATAGTAATAAGTGATGTGTGTATGTATAAGGTCTGGTTTAAATGCATATAAATGTATGCATTTACATGTATCTCTGTATACATACATACACACATAAACACATACATGCACACACACACATACGCACACACACGTATATAAGATTCAGACAATAATCTAAGATACCCCGCTCAAACGTACACATTGATGTGTCCACCCCCCATCCCTCAGATCTCTTTATTTACTTTTCATTATTTCTGACCCCCTCCCTTCTCCTATACAGACTCAAGATTCTTCTTGAGCCCCCCCCCTCCTAAGCTACTTTCACTTTCACCCCTACATCTATTTGTCAGGCTTTCTTAACAGAATCGACAATCTTTAATGACGTCAAACTTAATAGACGCTGCTACTGCTGCTACAGTTGTTGGTGACGGCGTGGAATGTGATGCTGCTGCTGCTGATTATGACAATGATGATGACTATGATGGCGATGGTGATGATGGTGGCGGTGATGGTGGTGGTGGTGGTGGTGATAATGATGATGATGATGATGATGATGATGGTGATGATGATGACAACGATGGTGATGATGGCGATGATGATGATGATGATGATGATGATGATGATGATGATGATGATGGTGATAATGACCAAGCTGCTGACATGAGAATGTTCTCATACTGCTGCTGTTGGTACTACTACTACTACTACTGCTGCCGCTGCCGCCGCTGCTGCCGCCGCTGCTGCCGCCGCTGCTGCTGCCGCCGCTGCTGCCGCCGCTGCTGCCGCCGCTGGTTTCTGATTCTGGCACAAGGCCAACGATTTTGAACGGCGACGCAAATCGATACCATCGAATCAGCACTTGATTGATAGTTTATCATATCGATTCCTTTCGGGTTCGATATAACAAACTACCAATGAAATCTCGTTCAAATCTCACCCCACCAACACACATTCATAAGTATAAATACCAGAATGTGTCGATAGTTTTTTTTTCGTATTTCCAGCTTTAATTAATAGTTCAAACAAATTACATATGAAAAGTATTTATTCATCAAAATACATCCCATCCTATTCTATTGTTTGTTGCAATCGTTTTGTCAGACGCTCAGTTCCATGCTTATAACCATTTTAGATGGCTTAAAGGCAAAATACTCGCAGCACCCGTTTTCAACTTCATCCATATCGTTGAATCTTGGTCCGTGCAGGAAAAAGTGGCAATCTGATGTTTCAAGGTCTGGACTGCAGACAGAGTGAGGCAGCTTTACAGTCCCTCAAATTCCTCAAGTTTGCGCTTGGTCACATTGGTAGTTTGTGCCGAGGAATTATGCTGTAGGAGCGTGTGTCTTCGACTGAGCAATGACGGGTACCGGGCTTTTAAAGCATCGTATATTCACTGCATTTGTTGAGTATAAAGATTAGCGCTAACAGCATGACCATCTGTGACAAGCTCAAAGTGAAACGGCACCTCAAAATTCCCCCAGGCACACAACATGACCTTCTGTTCAAACCGCCCTTGTTTGACAACAGGTTCTGAAGCCGGCTGTAAATGAATCCATTGATTTCTCTCATTAAGATTACGAAAATAGATTCACTTTTCATCTCCAGTTACAATTTGACGCTAAAAACGGATATCTCGAAGATTTGCCAGCATGTTGTTGAGCCTGGTCATTGGTCAGTTCATGAGAAGCTTTTCGACAGTGTCTGTTCACAAGGCTCGGCTTATCGAGGTGTCGTTGACGGTGCTTTGTGAACGATCAAGTTTTGGTAACAATGTAAGAGTTTTTGTGCTTGGCTATTGTTTAACCATTCCAAGTAAGGCCTCATTTTCCACAACAGAAGGTCTCCCTTACCTTGATTTGTATTCGAGACTGGTGCCACCTTCTTTGAAATGTATGAGCCAGTTTTGTTGACGGTTTCTGGGCTTTCCACATCTTAATTTCTTTTACTTCTACACTTGCACAGGTAGCGTAAAATGGCTCTAATTGCAATTTTTTTTGCCACTCATTATCGTCATTCACGCATGTGTATGTATACATCCTCTGTTTGCGGCACTATCTTGTGAAATGTCATCTTCGTCTCCTATTTGTCTTTATCCTGTTTCTAGTTTCATTTGTTTATTTTATTTTTACTTCATTTTAATTTTTGTTTTTCATCTCAATATTTTATATTTTTATACATTTATTTTTGAACTCTTAATGTTTGATTTTTCTTCTTCTAATCGATAGTTTGATAATTCATATTATCAGTTATCCTTTCTGACAAGTATTTGTATTTTCCTTGACAATGATTCCATAAATAAAGGTGCTATTTATATTCTCATTTTCTATTTTGATATATTCATCTGATGAGAGGATTGGTTCTATTAAGAACATTGAAACAATTGTAATGAAGGGCTTTAAATATCATCAGCGTCTTCTTTTAAATATCATCTCTATTTTCTTTTCTCTGATTATTTAAACAACTGCAACACACTCACATGAATGTCTGTATTTGTGTTGGGTGTGTGCATGTGTATATCTACATATATGTATATGTAATTGTACATATCTATCTATCTATCTATCTATCTATCTATCTATCTATCTATCTATACATACATACATACATACATACATGCATACATATATACACATTCATATAGATATGCATGATAAAATATGTATGTATGTATTTATATATATATATATACATA
>NC_069003.1:13737244-13738264 GCF_001194135.2 Octopus bimaculoides
ATATATATATATATACATACACATATATGCACATGTATATATGTGTATATATATGCATATATATGTACGTATATATATATATATACATATATACATAAATATATAGATATATACATATACATATATATATGTGTGGGTGTATATGTGTGTGTGTATGTGTGTGTGTGTGTGTGTGTGTGTGTGTGTGTGTGTGTGTGTGTGTGTGTGTGTGTGTATGTGTGTGTGTGTGTGTGTATTATACAGACATATGTTAAAAAGAAACCAACTACAAAAGTACAAAATCATAAAAGCTCGGTTGATTTATGTCCAATATTCCAGACAAGCTCCTTGGGAAATCTAACGGTAATCTTTGAAAAATCAATAGCAGAATTGTTGCAAAGATGATTGGGAATAAGTGGAAACACCTTTGGTAAATTCATTAAAATTGAAAATATATTCTGTTGAGGATCGTGGAATCGATCTCCAGGCTCTAGCAATTCAATAACGTTGTGCATGTATGTATGTATGTATGAGAGAACAGTGCATGCCATCAAAGTGACACTGCATGTATGTTTGATTGCGTGTGTGTATGTGCTCGAGTATGTTTTTTGTGTATGTTTGTATTTAGTTATCTCTGTATATTTTTGTGTATGTGTGTGTGTATTATGAACGTGAATGTGCGAGTATGTGTGCATGTACACACACACACACATCTATATCTATATAAATGTGTATATATATATATATATATATATGTATATATGCGTGTATGTGTGTGTATATATTTCTATTGTTTCCTTTTAAAATAAATAGATCGATTAACAATAGATGTGTTCTATTTGCAGGCCATGGGATGTGACAAAATATGGCATCTAGTTGTTGTTGTTGCTGCTGCTGTTGTTGTTGTTATTGTTGTTGTTGTTTATATTGTTGTTGTTGTTGTTGTTGTTGTTGTTGTTCTTCTTCTTCTTCTTCTTCTTCTTCTTCTTCTTCTTCTTCTTCTTCTTCTTCTTCTTCTTCTTCTTCTTCTTCTTCTTCTTC
>NC_069003.1:13738282-13740841 GCF_001194135.2 Octopus bimaculoides
ATATATAAGTAGATATACGTTTACCTACATATATACATACATGCACACACACACACACACGCACACATCTATATTTATATATATACGTATGCGTTTGCGCTAAAACACATATACTCATATATACAAAAATATATTTATATATATTATACATATATATATATACATATATGCATACATTCGTACACACACGCACCACACACGCACACACACACACACACACACACACACGTTTGCAGTCAAACCATTTTATGTGTTGACATTTTGAATTTAAAAATATCGAGCTTTAACAGAAACTAAAGATGATCCGCGATAATTACTTTAGATATAATCATGTGCATAATTGTTTAATATTGAAGTGTATAATCACACACATGCACACTCACACACCACGCATTTACACACTCTGTGTGTGTATGTGTGCGTGCGTGTATCTATCTATCTATCTATCTATCTATCTATCTATCTATCTATCTATCTATCTATCTATCTTTATCTCTCTATATATATGTATGTATAGGCGCAGGCGTAACTTTGTGGTAAATAGTTTGCTTCCCAGCCACATGATTCCAGGCTCGGTCTCTGTCCCTGTCCCACAGAGTGGCACCTTGGACAAGTCTCTTCTACTAGAACTTCGGGCCGGCCAAAACCTTGTGAATGGATTTGTAGACGAAACTGAAAGAAGTCCGTCGTATACACACACACACACACACGCACACACACACACACACACACACACACACACACACACACACACACACACACACACGCACACACACATACACGACATATGTGTGTGTAAGTGTAAGTGTGAATATATATCTATGTGTGTGTCTTTGTGTAAGTGTTTGTCGACCATCACATGACAACAGGTGTTGGTGTGTTTACGTCCCCGTTACCTAGCCGTTCGACATCATGATACCGATAGAATAAATACCAAGCTTTAAAATGAACTAAGTACCGAGGTCGATTTGTTCTACTAAAGCCTTAAGATGCAGTGAAAATCGAACCAAGAACCATGTGGTTGGGAAGCAAACTTCTTATCGCACAGCTGCACATACGCCTGTTTCAAACCTGTTCCATATAAAATATTATCTTTTTCATTAATTTTCAAACACAGATGACCTTCATAATTAGACACAATGTTTCATTGTTTTCCACAAAAAACTCTGTCAGGTTTGTCGTGTTGGTACTGAGCAGCAGAAGTTTATGCGGGAGAATGATCTAGAATCATCTCATAGGTTGATAGAATGGAATGCTCTCATCTTTTCTTTTACTAGTTTCTTTCATTAGGCTGCGACCATGCTGGGGTATCACCTTCAAGCATTTTGTCGAGAGAACCGATCCCTGTACTCACTTTAAAAAAAAACTTGGTACTTATTGTAGCGGTCTCTTTGGCCAAACCTCTAGATTACGGGAATTAAACACACCAACACCGGTCGTCAAGCGGTGGTGGGTGACAGATACAAAGACATGTACACACACACACACACACACACACACACACACACACACACACACACACACACATATGAATATATACGACGGGTTTCTTTCAGTTTCCGTCTATCAAATCCACTACTGGGCTTTGGTAAGCCTGAGGCTATAATAAAAGACACTTGACCAAGGTACCACGCAGTGGGACTGAACCCAGAACTATGTGGTTGAGAAACAAGCTTCTTATTGTACAGCCTCGCTTGCGCTTGTTACAAGTATTGTCTATATTTATCCGAAGACAGTCTTTCTCATGGAATGGTGTTGTATATTGTGGATTACAACGTAATGTCGTTTAGGACGCGAAAAGCCAACGAAGTCTTGGAGAATTGCTGATGTAATCTGCCATATATTCTGGACAAACTGGACAGTAGATATTTTAAGAAGCTTCTAGAAGATTTTATAGAGCTTCAGTGTCTCGCCTACACAGGCACTCGTTTATAGACACACACACACAAACACACACACACAAACACGCACACACACATACACACACACCCTCTCTCTCTCTCGCGTACTTACACACACAGATATATGTACTACGTGTGTCCCTCTCTTTCTCTTTCTGTATACATACACCCCCCCACATACATACATACATACATACATACATACATACATACATACATACATGCATGCATGCATGCATACATACATATATACATACATGCAGGCGTGACTGTGTAGTAAGAAGCTTGTTTCCCAACCACATGGTTCCGGGTTCAGTTCCACTGCGTGACACCTTGGGCAAGTGTCTTCTCCTTTAACCTCAGGCTGACCAAAGCCTTGTGAGTGGATTTGGTAGATGGAAACTGAAAGAAGCCCGTCATATACATATATGTATGTTTCTATGTATGTGCGTTGATGTTTATCTCCGCCTCCACCCCTTGACAATCGGTGTTGGTGTGTTTATATCCCCGTAATTAGCGGCTCGGCAAAGGAGACCGACAGAGTAAGTACCAGGCTTAAAAAAAGTACTGGGGTTGGTACATTCGACTATGAATTCTTCAAGGCGATGCTCCAGCATGGCCGCAGTCTAATGACCGAAACAAGTAAAAAGTAAAAGAT
>NC_069003.1:13740969-13749791 GCF_001194135.2 Octopus bimaculoides
ATAGAAACCAGTTTGTTAACAGACTGCCATTGATTGAAGAGTGCTAATTAAGAAATCGTTCTTTTCTAATGATAAAACGTCATTTCCTGAAACACGTTTGACGTCACATGATGTCAGATGATGACGGAGTATCCTGGGTCCAAAGAGATGAACTCAATATCTCGTGTGACCACCGCTAGCGTTGATTACCACCAGGCATCTTCTGTACATTGAATGCACCAAACGATTAATGAAAACTATGGGGATAGCAGCCCACACTCTGTTAAAACTTGCAGTGAGCTGTGCCGCAGTTGTCGGCCTTGGACGGATGTCATTTAGCCTTCTTTGAATTTCGTCCCACAAGTGCTCTATGGGGTTCAAGTCCGGACTTAGGGCAGGCCATGGCAGTATCTGGATGTTGTGCTGTTATTGTGGATGTTGTTCTGAAATGCAATATCGTCTTTCGTCAGTTCTCCACTACTGATATCGCCAGTTCTGCCGTTTTTGAACTGACTGCAGACGTGCTCGTCAATGACGATTTGTGAAGACGGGGGCCCCTAGCCGGACGTCGACAAGACAGATTGAAACATTGAAGACCAGCGAACTGTCTCTGCACAAATGGGTCTGCGTTGAGTCCCTATAGTCTGCCTAGCTGATTCCGTTGCCCTTCGAATCGGTCCTGCAAGTGAGGTCGATGCAGGTGGTGATCTTGACGTGCCGTTGTAACCCTTGGTCGGCCACTGCGTGGATGATCATCCGTACTGTTTGTGGCATTGTGTCATCCCTTCAGCCGCTCAGTTGTTAGAATACTGCAGTTCAAGTCATTAGCAGTGACCCTCGGACGTTGACCAGCATGGAGACGTCCGATGGTTTGCTCCCTCTGATTTCGTGTCCGTCTTGGCATGCTTGCTGCGTTCGGAAAACGAATGATTTCTTTATTTCCCACAAGGGGCAAACATAGAGGGGACAACACAAAACGTGTGGGGACAAAAAAGCGAATGAAAGAAAAATGAAATGAGAACGAAAATAAAAAGATGAATGAAGCCTTTCGGCTCCACCTCGTAGCGACTTCATTTATCCTGTTAATACGACCTTAATGCAATCCAACTCCATCTTTCTGTAGAATGTCAATATTGAAAACATCTGGGAGATCACGATAGTTTATATACTCTGGTACCTGACTGGTGTCCATTGTCTTCTCCCAGTATTCAAAGTCTTTATTGTAGTTAACTATTTTTCACATTTGATCCCGGTTTGCCATGGTATCCCAGTATAAGTTGTCGTATTAACTGTTATTGCATCTTCCCAAATGTCTATCTAGTTGCAGAGTTCTTTTATTTAGACCATAGTATGTCACTACGTATTTTGGGGAGGGGAAGTTTTGGGGCTCCTGTGTGTCTGCGTTTTTCTTTGTCGGAGGGGTGTGGGGTGGTTTGGCATCTGTATGTTAGGACGGAGAAAAGTGGGTGAATGTTTCTCTTTTTCCTTCCGACCTTTTCCCACCCATTCCCTTCGTTGTTTACTTTTTCTTCTTTAGCACTTGAATTTTCTTTTGTTGGCGCTGGAGGTGCAACTTCCTCCCTGCTCACAGGCCCTTCTTGTGGTTTTTTGGGAGGACAGTTCGCTCTAATGTGGCCTTTTAGGCCACACTTGTAGCAACGCGGGGTCCTGCCCTCCACTCTGACCCTCATTATCACATCTTCTATAGAGATAGTTTCTACTATATTTTCAAGGTCGTCCGGTGCCGCCTGTATTATTATATCCAAGCTCTGCCCTTGCCAATACTTATGAGCTGTTCTTGTGGTTTGGAGGACCACTATCTTATCTTCATTGCCCAGCAGTATGGAAGCTACTAGCCAAGGTACGTCAATCTCTGGTGGTATATCTTCTACCATAACCCCGGAAGCACGTCTCCCAAGGTATATAGGTAGAAGTACCATTTCTTCTTGTACTTGCGTGGTCGTCATTATTTCGATTTTCCTTGTTTTCGTGGATTATGTTCTATATATTATAGTTTTCTCCTTGGTATCTTTCAAAATTCCTTGGGGAGGGAACAGATTTACTTCGTACCCCTCCCTACAAAGCATGTTCTTATATTTACTCAGTTCTGTTAGTTCGATTTCGTTGTTGTGACTCTTGGCGACAGCTGCAAAATTTCTTTTCTTCTCCTGCTCCTTCATTACTTCGACAGACTTCAATAGTTCCTCCTCAGATGACGTAAGCTCCGAAGAGGTGAGGCTTTTGTACTCCATCGTTAATACCTGTGCTACTCGCTTCTTCGAAGGGGGAAAGCGTCAACAGACTGCCGTAAGGCAGTAAAACAAGTGTAACACAGTGTTTAAAAAGCACAAAATGAGGTTGTCATTTGCCTCAAAAATTGCTTCCATCTGACGTGAAGTTCACAGTAACAGTATGTTACTGTGAACTCCGTGCGTGACATCGAGATGATAAACAACGTATGCCTATTCAACCTGTGTGATTTCAGCAAGATGGGCGACGGCCCTCTCAGCCAAAGCATCAATGGACGCTTTATGCCCTCACTTCGGTGACTTCCTCATTTCCAAGTTTGTTGACATTCTTTGGCTCCTTCGGTCCCTTGATTTGCCTTTTCGTGAACATGGTAATGCTCACGAACGCATCTTCCTGAGAAGCACGTCAGATGGAAGCATCTGACGTGGGTAAGCCACTGTGTATAGTCCCATGGTTTCAACTGTTGCCCAATGACCAATTTGTACGGGTGGAAATGCAGGTCTTCATACAAAATACGCCTTACCGATCGATTACCGATGCCAAGTTCACTGGAATGCCTCTGAGCAGAGTGATTCGGACTCAAAGCTTGTCTGATGCGTTCCACATTCTCCGGGGTTCATATCGTTCGTGGCGCTCCCACCGGGCTCCTATTCATTAGTGTGCCTCGTATACGAAGTGCATTCATCTAACGTCAGATTGTGTTTCGGGTGGGAACAGCCTGATTTCGGTGAATGTTGAAGTGGCGCCGAAACTCACGCTGAACTGCTGTGACAGACTCGGTTATTCTTCACATAACTGTCGTAGGCAAACACGCGATGCTCTATCGTCCACAGTATCTTGGCTTCACCTGAAAAGAAAAAAAAAATGCTAAGACACCACGGACCAAATGGTACCTGTCGGATACATGTCTTTCCCTCTGGGGCTGAGTAATAACCATTTCAAAAACGACCGTCCTCTCCGCCCCGACTTGTATGAGGATGTGAGAGGGCGTACAGGTGTTAGGAACTGAAGTATCGACAAAAAGGAAGAAACAACCGTGATGAAAGAAGGCAAAAATTAGACATAACTCATGAAGAACAAAATCATTCTGAGAGGAGAGTGGACTGAAAGGGGAGTGAAGTAGCAGAAGTAGCGTGTGTGTGTGGCTGCGTGTGCGTATGCGTGTGTGTGTGTATGTGTATGTGTGTGTGTGCGTGCGAGCGTGCGTGCGGAGGCACGTGCGCGCGTGCTGAAAGTGAAAGAGTGAGTGGTGGTGAAGCAGAGGTAGCAGGTGAAGGTGGGGATAGAAAAGTGTAGTTGAAAGCTGGAAACCAAAGCAAGCAACAAATGCTGATGCGTGGAAGATTGCGTATGCGCGTGTGTGGATGTGTGGGGCATGTGAATACGTGAGTGTGTGTTTATGTATGTATGTATGTGTGTATGTATATAAATATATGTCTGTGCGTATTTGTGTATGTAAATGTAAGAAAAGGCCAACAGAACAGTTTCTGTTCTACTTTTGTTTAACGATCAATAGATTTCCAAAGGGAGAAGCTAAAACCTACTACTACTACTACTACTACTACTACTACTACTACTACTACTACTACTACTACCAACACCACCACCACCACCACCACCACCACCACCACTACTACTACTACTACTACTACTACTACTACTACTACTACTACTACTACTACTACTACTACTACTACTACTACTACAAATGTGACGCCTACAACAAGTATAAATATAACGACAACAATAACTAGACTACCACTACTAACAGTAAGACAATCAACCAATCAGATTTAATTTATCAACGTCCTCATTTAATTACGTCATATTTCTTAATGAACAAATGAGTTTTTTTCTTACATATGAAAACAATTATAAATAGGAAAAAAAAACGTCATTTGGGATTCGTAACGTAATTAAATGACTAATTGGAAAGTTAATTAAATATTAAAGCAATTAAAGATGACTTAATTAATTAAATTCTACTATACTTTATCTTAGAGTGCTATTATTTCAAACATTCGAAAGTTTGAATTGATTGCTTGGTATCATTGAAGGTAAAATATGGTTTCAAGTTGTGGGAGGTAAATTGGAGTTTAACTTTTTGAACGCGGAAAGTGGATATATCCGCGCAAAATTTTATTATTGCCAACTGCGGAAAGCAGCATTTACCCCACGATTTAACCATTCCCCTCGAAAACTATCTTATGCTGCGAGAATCTGAGATAACCCCAGGGATACATTATATATATATATATACGTTTAGACGTGGTGGTGTGGTTAAAAAGCTCGTTTGGAAACCATGTGGCCTTGAGTTTAGTCCCACTGCGTTGCATCTTGAGTGTGTTCTACTGTAGTACCCGGCCAACCAAAGCCTTGTGAGTGGATTTGGTGGGAAAATGAAAGAAGCCCGTCGTGTATGTAATATATATTTTATTGCATGAAGTTCGAAATAGTACTTTTTCCTTCCCACTGTGCATCGACATTTTCAACTTGGAGTTTTTATGACCAAACGGGTCAAAGCGAGTACATCTAGTACACACACACACACACACACGCACACACACACACACACACACACACACACACACACACACACACACACACACACACACACACACACACACACACACACACACACACATATATAACCTAATATTTCAACAGTTATCGATCGAAAAATGCTAATACCTAGTTTCATGCCTTTAACGATAAGGCTAGGAACTTTGTATATCAGCGGCACCCGCAAGATTTGCAGAGTATTAGGGCTTGAGCAAACAAAATAATACAGGGTGGACGTACGAAAGTAAACAACATTAATTTGAAACGATAGAGAAGACAATAAATAAATAAATAAATATAGCCTTTGGGCCAAACACAAGAATGATAGATTAACGCCTGGGAGAAAACCTCAAATGGATATAAAGAACAGAATTGAGATAAGAAAAAAAGAGAAAAAAAAGAACAGAATTGAGAAGAGAAAAAGAGTTTGACCAGCACGCTAGACGTCCAGCGACAAAAAGGCAGAAGATAGAAAATAGTCACTGGTCACGTGTGGGTAGCAGATAGAAGGGGAGAAGGGTGTGTGTGTGTTTGTGTTTGTGGTTGTCCCTACCATTGCTTGACAGCAGATGTACTTATGTCCTGCGTAACTTAGCGGTCCGGCAAAAGAACTCATAGAATAAATACTAGTCTTAAAAAAAAGTACCATAGTCGATTCATCCGACTAAAAATTCTTGAAGGCAGTGCCCCAGCACGGCCGCAGTCTGACGATTGAAACAATTCAAAGATAAAAGAATAGTAAAAGGTTCCTTTTTAAAGGAATTATTTAAACAATACAGGCGCAGGTGTGGCTGTGTGATTAAGAAGCTTGCTTCTCATCCATGTGGTTCAGGGCTCAGTTCCACTGCACGACACTAGGATAAGTATCTTCTACTATAGCCCTTGGTCGACCAGCGCCTTGTGAGTAAATTTGGTAGACGGAAATTGAAAGAAGCCCATCGTATACATATGTGTGTGTGTGTGTGTGTATGATGGATTCTGTTGTCGTGAACGACAAATGAGAGTTCAGTAAAATAAAGCGTTACTCATGTTCTATGGACACGAATATGTCTCTTGAGACCTGTTGATGCCTTGCAAACCTTTTGGCAAATGGAACAAGTTGAGGATTCCGTTTGCTCGAGTGCTTGTGGATCATTTGTTGTGCGTTTTCTTGAGTAGATGGTAAGGCCTGCTTTACTTTGTGCCATAAAACCACAATGACAGGTAAAGTTTCCATTTAGAGGAACAGCGTTTTGCCAGCGCCCCTTCATGCTTGCCTGAAGTTGGTCTCGATGTTGGATGCGACTTTGCTCAAATCTTTGAACTGAAGAGAAGCAGGACTGGCAACAGGTCCTGCGTTCTGATGCTTTGTTTTCCAGGAAGGAAAGAAAATGTTGCATTGCTTCAGATTGTCTTTGAAGCACAAGAGTGGCCTTCCAACTGACCTTCCTGTTGAGAATTAACCAAAAGAGGTTGCTTCATAATTCTGACATCACTCATACGTGAGAGATGACCTGATCATCTACGCTGTATTTTGATGAAGAAGGCTTCAATGCCTGATATGTTGCATTTTGTTAGTACCTCACTGTTATGAATATGGTCACTCGGTCTTATGTTGGAGATTGTACGCAAGCATTGCATATGAAAAGCGTCACGCTGATTGATGTGCTTTCGGTACAGAGTCCAAGATTTAGCACCAAAAGGCAATGTTGTCAAGACCTCAGACTTGTATACATCGACTTTCACTTTCAATGATACGTCGTGGCTGTTCTAAAGCCTGTGATAAAGTTTACCGAAAGCGGAGCTAACATTCCCGATTCTGGAGTCAATTTCTTTATCCATCTTAGCATCATTGGACGCAATGAACCAAGATACGTGAGGGAGGAAACAGTTTTTAATACTTTTTCATCAGCTTATACAGTAGGGGTAACAGCGGGAAGATGGTCGCGAATGGGATGATGGACAAGGTCAGTTTTCTTAACGTTGATGGTCAGACCATAGTGTTCATGTGTGTGTGTGTGTGTGTATATATATATATATATGTCGGGGGATGTAGGAAGCGGTAGGCTTGTGGGTGGCTGGGTGTCTTTGTGTTCGTTTCCCCAACCACTTGATAACCGGTGTTAGTTTGTTTATGTCCCGATATATCGGTAGTTCGGCAAATGAGGCTGATTGAATAAGTAGCTGACTTAAAAAAAACAAAAAACAAAACAAAAGTAAGTACTGTTGTTGATATGTTCAAGGCGGTGCCCCAGCTTGGCTGCAGTCCAGTGCCTGAAATAAGGAACAGATAGGAACAATTAATTAGAAACATTCTAATTACGCTTGTTAGAAACAACAGAAGTGGAGGTAATAGCAGCAGCAGTAGTCGTTATCGTCGGCGTTGTAGAAGTAGTAGTAGTAGTAGTAGTAGTAGTAGCGGCAGTAGTAGAAGTAGTTATGATAGTTACAGCAATTAGTGTGATTAGGAGAAATAATTAACAGCAGCATTTCATAGCAATGGTTGTAGAGACGACCATAGTAACAACAACAGCAACAACAATAAATACAACAGCTACAACAACAGTAACCACAGCAACGATATCTAACTGTAAGCACCACCGTCAAAACAATTATAAGAAGAGCAATAACAACGAGAACTACTACTACTACTACTACTACTACTACTACTACTACTACTACTACTACTACTAATAATAATAATAAAGTAATCCTTTCTATTATAGGCACAAAGCCTGAAATTTTGTGGTGGGGAGCTAGTCAATTATATCGACCCTAGTGTTCAACTGGTACTTATTTTGTCAACCCCGAAAAGATGAAAGGGAAAAATAGGCCTCGGCGTAATTTGAACTCAGAACATAAAGACAGACGAAATGCCGCTCAGCATTTTACTCGGCGTGCAAACGATGCTACCAGCCTGGGGCAGTAACCAATAATAATAAGGATTTCAAATTTTAGCGACACAGGGCCAGTAGTTTTTGAGGGGAAGGGGAAGTCGATTAGATCGATCTCTGCACTTGACTGATACTAATTTTAACGACCGCAAAAGGATGGAAAGCAAAGTCGACCTCGGCGGAATTTAAACTCAGAACGTAAAGACCTGGCAAATTGCCGCTAAGCCTGGCGTGCAAACGATTCTGCCAACAAGCCGCCTTTCTACTAAATAAACCAATCTACTAAAAGCATAAGGCTTGAAATTTTGCGGGAGAGGGAAGTCGATTTCATCGACCTCAGTAATCAACTGGTACTTATTTAATCGACCCCGAAAGGATGAAAGGCAAAGTCGACCTTGGTGGAATTTGTACTCAGAATGTAAAGACGAGCGAAATACCGCTAAGCACTTTGCTCGGCGTGCTAACCGTTCTGCCAGTTCGCTGCCTTAGTAATAATGGTTTCAAATTTTGGCTCAAGGCCAACAATTTCGAGGGAGGGGAAAGTCGATTACATTGACCCCAGTGCTCAACTGGTACTTCTTTAATCGACCCGAAAGGATGAAAGGCAAAGTCGGCCTTGTCGGAATTTGAATTCTAAACGTAAAGACGGACGAAATGCCGTTAAGCGTTTTGTTAGGCGTGGTAACCATTTCGCTAGCTCGTTTCCTTAAGGAAGAATAATAATAATAACTCTTTCTACTATAGGCACAAGGCCTGAAGTTTTTTGGGGAGGGGCCAGTCAATTAGATCAACCCCACTACACAACTAGTACTTAATTTATCGACCTCGAAAGAATTAAAGGCAAAATCGACCTCGGCAGAATATAATAATAATAATAAGAGCCCTCAGAGAGCGCAAACCTCCGCCACGAAAACACCATCTTCTCAACGATTAGTCGGAAATGATTTTTAAAATGAGAATATCTGAAATAAACTCGACTGCTCTCACAAACGAGAATGGAAAAATAATCCAGAATCTTTGTCCGGTATCTGATCGGTCCCAATGGTAGTCATGGAATGTGCGGGCCGTCTTTGTAATGCTGTGTGCGCGTCGTCTGTAGTGCGAACAGGGACAATTTTCTCTATGAAGGCCTTTTTTAGTCTATCCACTGATATAGTG
>NC_069003.1:13749986-13755242 GCF_001194135.2 Octopus bimaculoides
AAATTAAATTTATTATTGTTACTGAATATGTTGCTGTTATTTAATTTCTGAACGGTTTTGCTGCTGTTTGTTTATGTAGTTTGATTTCTTTATCCATAAGTTTCTACTAAGATAGAGATGCGAGTAAAATTGATAATAGAGAAACGAAAATAAAAACTTTGGAAACAGCAACGCCGCCATAACTTGCCTGGAAACCATGAGCGTGCTTTCAAGTGAGGTAATCAGAGAAAGACTTGAAAGTGAACGTAAGATCGTGATACGTCATGTAAAGTAAATATAACAAATAATCCAGAATTCTTGTCCTGTACCGGATCGATTCCAAAATCTAATCAGTTCATGCCAGTTACAAGGCCAAACATCCCTGAAAGTTTCGTCCGAATCCATCCAGCGGTTCTTGAGATATCTTGTCCACGGACAAACAAACAAACACGACTGAAAACAATACCCCCACCGTCGCAAAGGCGGAGGTAATAACAACAACCACAACTTGAATATTAGCAAGAACAGCACAGACAAAAACAAAACAAAAAATCGCTGTTACGACGACGACAACACGAGCAACGATATGCAATAACAACAAACGTACTAACAACAACAATTACAACAAAAATAGCAGAAACAACAATAAAAATAAGAACGACACGTCAAGAATAACGAAGTCGAATGCATCTAGGTGGTCTCTCACTATATTTGAAATAGCAGCTGGTGCCTCTGAAATTATGCTTTCGTCTCATGGGAAAAGGAAGGTCACATTAATAAAAGGACTAAAGATGGTATAGATGTAAAAAAAAAAAAAACGAAAAAAACAAAACAAAACAGAAACAGACAAAAAAATTTCACAAAGGTTAAAAGAAGAAACTTACGTTCCCATGCCGAGAATCGAACCCGGGCCGCCTGGGTGAAAACCAAGAATCCTAACCACTAGACTACATGGGAAAATACACGAAACAGAAAATAATGATTCTATTGCTTATCATCTCTATGTGGTAGCTCGAGCTGTTAGAAATAGCAACAAATTTTTCTGTTAAATCACACTCTACAGTTTGGAAAAAGGAAGGACACATTAGCTAGTAAAAGATTGAATCACACGCATACACACAGAAGAGCAGCCAATGAAATTACAGACTATTATTATGAGAAAAGAAAGGACACAATAAATAGAAAAAAAATTAAAATACAGACGCAGATATCCACAAATGCATACAAAATGAAAATTAAAAGAAGTCGAAAGGAAGGAGAAAAAAAAAATTAACGTTCCCATGCCGGGAATCGAACCCGGGCCGCCTGGGTGAAAGCCAGGAATCCTAACCACTAGACCACATGGGAAGTCATGAGAATGATGTTTTAATAATGCTATGGTTTATAATCAGGTTTTTCACTCAAGTTTCGCTGTCAGTTTTCTTTCTCCTCCCACTCCTGTTCATTGACTGATTCCCATTCCTCCCCTTCCCTTTATTACACTATTGTCACTCCCTCCTCTCCTACTTTCTCTCAATCTCGGCGAATTGCCAATGTCATCGTACGAGCGTTGCATAGAAAGTTTCGCAGTATTTATTTGTTATGACTCTTTGCAATCCGAGTTCAAATCACGCCACGGCCATATTTTTATCACTTTCTTCTTCTTATTTTATTAGTTGGGTATGTGCTCTAATGTGATCGATAAATATAAATTATATAAATAAGTAAATATAAACGTCACCAAAGCTCGCTTTGCAACCATGCGTTTTCAGGTTCAATCTCACAACAGGCACGTTGGCCAAATGTCTTCTTCTATATAGCCGACCCATACCTTGTGAGTGAATTTAACAGACAGAGACTGTCTGGAAGCCCGCTGTATAAAAATAAATGTGTACGTGTATGTGTGTGTTTGCTCGCTCCTCATCGCTTGACGACTGGTGCTTGTTTACGTACCCTTTACTTGGCGATTCGGCCAAGATACAAGGTAAAGAGGGGCGGGGGAGCCTATTCGAACGTCTGTCTGGAAATGTAGCTTTACCGAATAGTGTTAGTTATTTCCACTTAAATTTATCGATCATAAAACGGAAGATTTACTTTTACCATTTACAGTAATTAAACTGTGACCATGCTGGGGGACCGCTTTGAAGAATTTTTTATCGAATGAATCGACCTCAGTACTTTTTTTAAAAGCCTGGTACTTATTGTATCGACCCCTTTTGCCGAACTGCTAGGTTACGGATGCGTAAACATATCAAAACCGCTCGAGTGGTGATTGGGGACAAACACAGGCACAAAGACACAACGTATACGTGGTCTGATCAATAAGTATCCGGACTGTTGCTATAGTAACGAAGCTAAAGCACAGAGAGTGAAACCGCTTGGAACAGATTGACTTTAAACTTTGTTGTGCATACGCACGACGTTTTAGCGTTCTAGCTCACTTACGCTGTTTACAGCAGTGCTTGGAAGGGAGGTGTGTAGCGTGTGATCGTTGCATTGACCAAGACAGAGAAAGTTGAGCAGAGAATCTACATCAAATTTTGTCAAAAGCTTGGCGACACTTGCTCAGAGGCCTACGCAAAGTTTACAAAAAGTTTTCATCGTTCTCGACACAGTCAAGGAGATCTTATACAACTGAAACCCGAGTGTCTTTTTGGTCAGCTGAAAGCAGTTTTGGCACAAACTTGGCAGACACGCTTCTCATACCCAAATCATCAGTGTTAATAGATTGAACTAAACCATAACTAATCTGCACATCCTCTGATAACTCACGGATGGTGATTCAACGATTTCTCCTTAGACATACAAATACTTAGGAATCAATGAACTAGATACGGTACAACGCACACAAATGAAAGAGAAGATAAAGAATGAATACCATAGATGTGTTAGATTAATACTTAAAACAGAGCTCAATGCAAAAAACAAGATTATAGGTTCAATACTCTAGCTATCTTAGTTGTAAGTTACAGTTACAATGTTCTTAACTGGACACTAAATGAACGAGAAAGGTGGCGAGAGTCACGTCACCCCCTGCGAGAATAGACTTGACCAAACGACTATAAATAGTAGCGGTCTGAGTGAGAGAGAGAGAGAGAGAGAGAGAGAGAGAGAGAGAGAGTAGGCGTTAATCGCAGGAAGTCGTAAGGTGTCGTTTTGGTCGTTTGTCGGAATATCGTTTGTTGGTTCGTGAATAGTTCGTGGAGAGTTTGTTGGATTGTTACGTTGTTGTTACCCTGCTTCGTTATATGTTTGTGGTTACTACACGGTTATAGTGGAAACAAGTATCGTCATAAACAGTGGCGATACTGCAATAATTGGAGAAGAGTAATTACGTTACAATCATAGGAAAACAAGAAAACTAAAGACAGAATTTAGAATGTACCACCCAAAACCTGAAATAGGAAGGTCATATATACAACTATTATATAATATCCATCATAGGAATACTGGAATATCTAAGTCAGAATGAAGGAAAACTAGACATAGCTACAAAGCATAAGCAAAACAAAAACTGTTTTCTGTCTTCAAGGAAGCCGAAAAATATAAGAAAAAGGTCATAATACCTGACAACTATGAAGAAAAAGAAGAAACATGAAAACCTGTAAAGTAATCTGACCACCAAATGTACGATCCCTCTCACCCGCTCTCCAATCTACAGGTGCATACTTTCAATAGGGCTAGTTACTCTAACCATTTTTGCCATAGTTACCCACCTTTTCACAAATTCACTGAGAGGTAGCACTTCCCTCTCCATCCTCATTTTCCCTTTTCAAATGGAACTTAAAAAAGGTGGTAACAGCTGTTTGATTTGAACTACAAAGTACTATAATAAAACGATGGCGAGAAAAGCCCTTTCATGGCAAATAGTGGGTTAAGCTAAACAGAAAAGAAATAGACAAAATAAAATCTCAACATTGGTTGAGAAGTTCGGGTCTCAAAGCAGAGACTGGCGGGTTTTTAATTGCAGCACAACGTCGAAGCTACGCGGCCAGAAATCACCAAAATGTACATCATGAAGGAAAAAAAAACAAATAAACATGTAACAGCAAAATATGTGGTGATGGGGAAGAAACAATGAATCATATTGTTTCTAGTTGGCCAGTCCTGGGAAAAATGGAAGACATCCACAGACCTGATAGAGTTGGGGCTTATATATGCTGGAAGCTGTACCAGCACTACGGAAGGACAACAAGAAAATGTTATGGGCATACTCCAGAAAGGGTCTCAGAAAATGAAAAAGCAACTATACCCTGAGATATGCCACTTCCACTGCCGTCACCCCTACAACTACCGCCCATATAACCACCACCAACATCATCATCACCAGCACCAGCATCAGAAGCAGCAGCAACAGCAGCAGCAGCACCACCACCACAACCATCACCATCACCACCATCACCAGCACCAGTACCAGCACCACCACCATCAGTACCACCACTACTACATCCCATCTACTTCACCCCACTACCCCACTACCCCACACCCCACCACCATACCCCATCCTCACCACAACTACATCCCTATCACCACCTCTATCACCCCTACTACCACCACGAGCAATGGGGAGTCGCAAACGACTCGCCGGATATGCTAGAAATAGCAGTGAAAGCTACCTACGGTTGGACTGTCTTTGATCATATATCTACTTCACCAACTACAATTGCAACAGTAGCAACAACAACAATAATAATAATGGTGGACCCCTTGTCTGCTAGAAGATGGTATGGGTTCGCTCCCTTGCTTGCAATAGATATCGGGTGCAAGTTGCATCGACAACCAGCTGGAGGAGGCACCTCCTGGGTCCCTATGGAACAGCCACATTGAAGCGGTAACAAATATTACTTCTCAGTATAGTTACTACTTTCATCTCTTCTTGAGATTTTCTAAATAATAATAATAATGGACTCAAGTTTTGGCACAAGGCCAGCAATTCCGGGGTAGTGGGTATTTTATCGACCTCAGAAGGATGAAAGGCAAAGTCGGCCTTGGTTGAATTTGAACTCAAAACGTAAAGACGGACGAAATACCGCTAAGCACCTTAGGTTAGCTTGCCGTCTTAATAATAATAATAATAATAATAATAATAATAATAATAATAATAATAATAATAATAATAATAATCTTTTCTACTATAGGCACAAAGCCTGCAATTTGAAGGGGAGCGGAGTAGTCGATTACATCGACCCCCAGTACACAACTGGTACTTATTTTATCGACTCCGAAAGGATGAAAAGCAAAGTCGACATCTACGGAATTTGAACTCCGAACGTAAAGACGGACGAAAAGCTGCTAAGG
>NC_069003.1:13755658-13757568 GCF_001194135.2 Octopus bimaculoides
TAGGTATGCTGAATTAAAGTCTTACCTGAAGTTGAAACACAGCAATAAATAACCATACCACCACCACCACCACCACCACCACCGCTATACTCCCACTCCCACCCCACCGCTACCACACCACCACCACCACCACCACCATGACCACCACCGCTACCCCCTCCAATCTAACAAGATCACCAACAGGATATTTTTCCATTAAGCAATCAAGTCGTCTTTAATGATCCAATCGTTACCGTGACAACGGAGATGCAATCTCCGTGACTGAACAGGTGCTATGACAACGTCGATGCAATCACCATGACCGAACAATTACTATGACAACGGATGGCTTCTTTGTTTTAGTTTCTGATCACTTTAGCTTTGAGACATCTTAGAAGAACATGAAGAAGGGGAGTTGCAGTGGTAGTGGTGGTGGCGGTGGTGGTAATGATGACGGCAGTGGTATGTGATGTAGCGAATGTGGTGATGGTAGTGGTGGAAGTGGTGGTATATGATATAGTACAACTAGTGGTTACGTTGTATCACTAATCTCATCAGTGGCTAAAAAAACAAAAAACTCCCATACTTTCGATCATTGTTAGATATTTTTGCTTAGGAAATTAGGTGATGGGGGTCTTCGTCAGTATCGGCGATGAGTATTCAAATGATATAATTGATCACCTGAACTACATCCTCGTTAAATTAATACGACGTAAATGGCTGAATATTCCTCAGACACGAGTAGACTTGACGAAAGCGTCAGGTGAAATCAACGTCATACAGAATGATGTGACAATGCAGGACGTTCTTGTTAAAATCCATCTGACTGGCTTCTACGCAGTTTCCGAGTACCCAGTTGCTGCATATCCAGTTTTTAAGCTGGCATTTTTAGAGTGTTCAGTTTTCTAGTACCCGGTTTTCCAGCACTGAGTACTCGATTTTAGAGCACCCAGTGTCTGAGTATCCAGATTTCGAGTATCCAGATTTCGAGTATCCAGATTTCGAGTATCCAATTTTAGAGTACCTTGTGTGCGTGTACCAAATTTTAGAGTACCTAGTTTCAGAGTACCCAGTTTTAGAGTACCCAGTTTTAGAGTACCCATTTCTCGAGTATCCAGATTTCGAGTATCCAATTTTAGAGTACCTTGTGTGCGTGTACCAAATTTTAGAGTACCTAGTTTCAGAGTACCCAATTTTAAAGTACCCAGTTTTAGAGTACCCATTTCTCGAGTATCCAGCTTTTGAGCAGGCATTTTTAGAGAGCTCAGTTTTCGAGTACATTGTTTCCGAGTATCCGGATTTTGTGTACTTGAATATTCGGTTTCTGAGTACCCAAGAGTACTCAAGACTTTGGGTGATCTCGAGAAACTACGCTGTGGGATCGAACCATAGATCCTGATCGTTACAGAGCGAATACCTTAGCAGTCGGCCTTACCAGTGTCCACTGATCATGAAATATGTATGCACACATACAGGCATACATACATACATACATACATACATACATACATTCACACACACGCACACAAACACACACATATATGTTCATCTTCAGGCATATATATGCATAGGAGTGGCTGTGTGGTAAGTAGCTTGCTTATCAACCACATGGTTCTGGGTTCAGTCCCACTGCGTGGCACCTTGGGCAAGTGTCTTCTACTATAGCCTCGGGTCGACCAAAGCCTTGTGAGTGGATTTGGTAGACGGAAACTGAAAGAAGTCCGTCGTACATATGTATATATGCATGTGTGCGTGTATGTTTGTGTGTCTGTGTTTGTCCTCCTAGCATTGCTTGACAACCGATGCTGGTGTGTTTATGTCCCCCGTAACTTAGCGGTTCGGCAAAACGAGACCGATAGAATAAGTACTAGGCTTACAAAGAATAAGTCCCGGGGTCGATTTGCTCGACTAAAGGCGGTGCTCCAGCATGG
>NC_069003.1:13758281-13758707 GCF_001194135.2 Octopus bimaculoides
TCTCTCTCTCTCTCTCTCTCTCTTTCTCTCTCTGTATACAGATTCTGTGACTTGCAGCACACAACTCAACTTTCAAACTTGTAAAAGTCCACCCAGAATTAAGGAGCGATTTAAAAGACGAGGCGGGTAGGTATGAAATGAGAATCTTTATCGCTGAATGGTAAAAGCGAGCGGAGTAGAACTTGTCACAACCGTTGGGCATCATTTACTGTAACCGCAGCAAATTGCCACAGATATTAAGCAAACGAAGCTGGCGTTCGACGGTGAACTTAATGTATTTAACAAATGGACTATCGGGGATAAACGGTAATAACAGAACAAAACAATACACATACATGCATACATACATACATACATAGTACATGTATACATACATACATGCATGCATACATAGTACATACATAGTACATACATATATTCATATAT
>NC_069003.1:13758937-13767153 GCF_001194135.2 Octopus bimaculoides
ATGAATATATATATATATATACATATATGTGTGTGTGTAGTATATATATATATGTATATGTATATATAGATGTATACATATGAATATATATATATATATACATATATGTGTGTGTGTAGTATATATATATATGTATATGTATGTGTGTGTGTGTGTATACACATACACACATATATATACACCCACACATACACGCTCACACAAATCGCTAATGGACGTCACGCTAAATATCGTTTACTCCAACAGTTAGTTAATGTGCAAGGTTTGCATGTGGCCAATGTACCATAATTGTATCGTGCATGGGAAAGATAACACAGGCCATATATCGCGTGAGTTATGATGAATAATTATAGTTTATAGAATGTAGAGTGTGGGTGTATGACCTAGTGCTGCATTCACGATCGCGAGATCGAGATTTCAATTCCTGGGCCGGACGGTGCGTTGTGTTCTCAAACAAAACACTTCATTTCACGTTACTCTGCGATCGCTTCGACATCTGATGTGTGGTACATTGTGCACCTGTACAGGCAACAGCAATTTGATGGAGGGCGTGAGCTAATGTACAGCACATACATTTGATCACTATAAACCAATGGTTACCAAACTTTTTCGGGTTGCCGCCCTCTTGATACCTAGGCCACATTCCTAAGCGCGCCCTCCCAACTAATCTTCACAAACATAGACCTCTTTCTGAAGCAAATTCAAAGCGACTGTATTTCACAAATAAAACTTAACTTAACGAACCTATTCTTTTGTTGTTTTTATATGCATCGCCCCCAGGGGGCAATACCATCCACTTTGGGAACGACTGCTATAAACAAATCATTTGTGCAAAGGCTTCTTTAGCAAGAAATTGCTGAACCGTTCTTTTCGCTTTTCGGACTACAAGAGACTACCATAAGAGAATCTTGACAGACTGACATCGTTATCTCTCTCTTTTTCTAAAGCAAAAAATTGCTAGACTCGTTAGCACACCGGATAAAATGCTAAGCGGCATTTTTTCCGGTTTTAATGTTCCGAACACCAAATACGTTACCACATTTTTGTTGAAATACACTGCGTTTGTTTCAAGCAATTTTGAAAATATTGAAGAATTTAGTAAAATAATTGTGTCATTATTAATTTGGTCTTTGGAACATAAATTAACATGAAGTTTTGATGCTAAATTCTAATTCAGATAACTTTATAACAAATATTTTTTAATAATGGAATCAAGGGTTGTTTTGGGTGGGTGTTGGTTGCAAAACGTTTAAAATAAACTTTGTTTGATGGTTATTTTATTTACAATAAAAACGTTAGATAAGTTATTGTAATTCTAAAATCTTTAACTCATAAATATTTCAAAAAATTTAAGTCCAAGGTTAATTATGCTGAAAATTAAAAGCTGTATTATCTTTTTGGTAATAAAATCATATTCGATTAACTTTTAAAATTCTTCAAAGTCATCATTATCTTCAAAACTAATTGAAACAAAGAGAATATATTTCAGCATAAATACGATAAAAAACGGGTTAGGAGCTCTTCGGAAGAGGGAGATAATAATGTTAAGAAACATGATCTGAATCACAGGAGATTACCACTTTGTTTTCCGTAAGCTTTGCTACTCTCTTCCTCCATTTCATCTCTTACCACAATGAAATCGTTTTCTTCCTCTTTTATGGCGTCTGAGTTCTCACATTTTTAAAAAAATGATTTACGGAAGTCTTTACACGAATGAAGACAGTCTCAAGTCTTTTATCTCACTTATTCCGTGTCGATACCTCTACGTTAACACCCTTCGTAAATGAGTTCTCTCCTTTTGACCTCTAAAGACACACCTCAACTTACGTCGTTTCGAGTAACGTCTTTCTCAACTTTTTTAAAAATAAATCTCAAATTCAGTCGATTTATCCGACTTCGTTTTAGTGAACATATTTAAGTATAAAAACAATAGTAAACACCTAAAAAACCAATACAGTAGCGGAAAATGAACAAAAAAAATACATGTGAAAATAGGTACAAATTATGTATTAAAATAGATATGAACTAAAATGTCTGAGAATCAATTACCGACGTAAGCTGAGGTATACCAGTATTTGTTATAATCTAAACGAATATAAAAGGTTTATTTAGGGCTCAAACCAAGAGACTGAAGTATAGTCATTAACCACTGTCCTTCTGGAATGACTTCACTTACAGTACTGTTTCGTTCAGAAACGGTTACAGCGCTGTTTCGTTCTCATTAAATGGCATGTAAAGGTGTCAGATTCGTTAGCATGCCGGATAAAATGCTTAACGGCATTTCTTCCGGCTTTACGTCTTGAGTTCAAATTTCGCTGAGGTCAACTTTGCCTTTCATCCTTTTGGGGTTGATAATATAAATACCAGTTACGAACTGTGTCGATGTAATCGAATTACTCCCAGCCCCAAAATTGTTGGCCATGTTCTAAAATTTGAAACAAATATTAGGTAACATGTTAAGGCGACGAACTGACAGAACCGTTAGCACACCGGACAAAATGCTTAGCAGTATTTTTTCCGGCTCTTTACATTCTGAGGTCAAATTTCCGCCGAAGCCTTTCATCCTTTCGAGGTCGATAAAATAAGTATTAGTTTTGTACTAGGGTCGATGTTGCCTCCCTCTTCTTCAACATTTCAGGCTTTGTGCCTATTGTAGAAACAATGCTATGTGAGATGGGACCACACCTTAACCAATTTTTAAAAAAAATCATTTTTCCGTTACCAAGACCACCTGAGCATCTTATTCTTGCCATATATTTTCGATCCATAAAAACACTGTAGCCTCATTTATCCAATCTTTCTCATAGACATAAACAAAAACACCCGAAGACAATTTAATATTTGGCAATGTTTTTCATCGAAAAAATAAATATTGGTTTTAATTTGGTTCCGTCTGCGAGACAAGCTTATTTCGATATTGGATTTATCTTTTTACGACCAGTACGTTTTTTAAAATAGTTTTTTTTACTAATCATTGATGTCAGCAGTTTATTATTAAGCATATAAAAAAAGAAAAAAAATCACCAACACCAAACCAGACCAAGCAGTGTGTTTCATTCAAATAATCAATCTGGAACCGAACAGTCATATTGCTTCCTCAGTCTAATGATATCTCGTTGGAAATTAGTTATTTTTTCACCAAAACCTGCTGGGAGTTTCTGATAATCTTTATCTTCTGTCTCAATACCGTATCTTTTCTTTTCACGAAATAAGAACACCAGACTATTTTTGCTTCGAAATCGTTGCTTCCATTTCGATAAGTATTCAAGTTCAGGTAACATTCAAACTACTTCAGATAACATAGAGTAACAAAGAGTTACCTGTATATAATTTAGTTCACATAACATTATAACGTAGTGTTGTGTGAAAGTAGAACACCCCTATTTGGTTGGCTCCTAATGGACTGTGCCACAATATAAACGGACATGCGCAGAGAGTGTCGGGGAGCTTGAAAAGAACCGTGTTGAATCGTTATCGTTGTGGATAAGTTGCCCTTTGTTGAAGGTTTTCCCTAGCGGGGTTACCTATTTTTGGAATTGTTAAGCATTTGTTGATTGATTGTTATATTTTGTTTTGTTTTCTCCCCCAGGTGGTTTATAGAACCCTATAAGCAAGAAAATAGAAATAGCTTGCGAGGAAGCTATAGAAGAGTGCTTGGAAGATATAAGGAGTAACATTGAATTTTTCTGCAGAGGAAGAGAATTTGGCTCAATGGAGGTGCGCTTTCCTACTGTTGAGGAGGCAGTAAAATACTCCACTGTAACATTGAAAACAGAGGAATGGGTACTCCTGCCAATGTTATCTCGGGAAACGAGTGGCGAGAGTGAGGATTAACGAAATGTGGCTGGTTGCAGTAATCTTAGGAACAAAGCAGGACCCAGAAGTGTTGCAGGTAAGCCGGATCAAACAATTGAACTAGTGGGGATATGGCCTGGAAGTAATAATCCAGACCACCTCACTGGACTTACAAGAAATTATTGAAGAGATGGGGCTACCAGAAGATGTGAAGCTGAGAGTGGGAGGGAAGACCTCCCACCTGCTACTACTGCAGAAAGAGGGGGAACATAAAGGCGAGCAGCCCTCTTCTTAACAGTCAGACACCAGTAGAGGAGAAACAAGAAGAAAATAACAACAGAGATGAGAAAATAGAGGAAAATATGCAAGAAGCAAATGCAGAAAGGAGAGATTTCAAGAGGTACAAAATAGGAAGAGGAAGGACTTTAAAAATCCCCACCCCTGAAGAACCCAAACAGGAAGAAAAAGAAGTAGCATACAAGCACCCACACAGTCTACCACATCGCGGCAAACACAAGAAAACCAGCATCTCCAGATAAGCAGACACACTAGCACCACAGACCAGTAATAAAAATAGGGCGTATCTGACAAACTATTGGACAAGCACGGCCATTGAAGAAAAAAGGGAAACTTGCAAAAATTAAGTCGATAATAAGAGTTGAAGAGGAGGAAGAGTAATGCGTGCCAGGCATGAGGTGTATATTAATGGATTTAAATAATTATAAAAAAATTAAAAGTAATGTTTGGCGATGACTTGGACCCACCAGGGTGGGAAGTGGGATATGATTCTCTACCTCCCGTGGTGGAATTTGAACAATTGAGACCATATTTGGTCTATTAAGGTAATTTTAATTTGATAAACATTGGTGTAAAAAAAAAGTTAAATGGTACTACTCGAGAGTGGAGCTCGAGTAGCCATTACACCCACATCCATTCTATAAATCCATTTCATTCATTCGTTTGTTGTATGTTCCCACTTTGTGTTATCTGTCCTTGTTCGTCCCCTCTGTGTTAGGCCCACAATGGCCAATAAAATGAAAAAGAGATTCGGTGAGCTTGCAAAGAACAGTGTCGTTTTCCTTGTTAAATCACTCGTGATTCCGGTGCAGATAAGTTATCTTTTGTTGTAGGTTCTCCCTAACGGGTTTACCTATCGTTAAAACACTGTTAACTAATTGTTGTACTGTTTGCCTTGTTTTTGTTTTTTCTCCCATCAAGGGCGAAAATAGTATTAAGCTATGGAAGTGGTGCAGACACCCGAGCAAACACGAGCCGGAAGCTACGCTTCTGTAGCAACCGGCTGGAAGTGGAAGAGGTGTAGGTGGATTTGGGAATTTTGAAGAGCAAGGATTTAATGATACACAAGCAGACACACAAACCTCACAGGCAAGTCACATTTGATGACCTATGTGACGGCCATCGAGAGAAAGATTTCAAAAATTAAATCAGCAGCAAGAGTTAGAATGCCTGTAAGGTACTACCCAACAAACAAAGTTTATACTAATAGATATGGACAGGTACAAAAAAACTAAAAGAAATTTTCGGAAATGACATAGACCCACTGAAACCGGAGGTGAGATACGACTCTGTACCTCCCGTGATAGAATATGAGAACTTGAAACAATATATGATCCGATAATGTAAGTTTTAATTTGATTTAAAATCGATAAACATAGAAGGGAAAAAATAATTAAATGGTACTACTCGAGAGTGGAGTTCGAGTAGCCATTTTATCACCTCATTAATTATATAATTCATTTCATTCATTCGTTTATGTTTTTTGTCCCCACTTTGTGTTGTCTGTCCTTGTACTGTCCCCTTTGTGTTGGGCCCACAATGGCCAATAACGGAACAGTCGGCGAGCTGTGTAAAGCCGAGAGTTGCTGTTGTTGAGTGTAATTACAAGTTTTGTATATCTTGAGTAGAACGATTTGCGAGGACGCTATTATCCTGTTATATCGTACGTCGAACGTGCGATACAACACGTAGTTACCTGTATACAAGCAAGTTCAGGTAACCTTTATGACATAGTTGCCTGTACGTATGCTATTTCAGGTAACTCTTTAACAGGGAGTTACTTGCGTATAAGCTAGTTCAGATAACGCTATAACAGAGTTGTGAGGGCGCATGACCCAGTGGTTAGGGTATTGTACTCATGATCGCATGATCGTGGTTTCAATTCCGGGACCGGGTGGTTTATTGTGCTCTTGAGCAAAAGCACTTCATCTCACGTTGCTCTGCGACCACTTGGACACCTGACGTGTGGTACTCCGCTCACCTATTCAGGCAACGCCGTTTTGATGGAGGGAGTGAGCCACAAATATTTGATCACTGTAAACCAATCATTTGTGCAGGAAATTCAGCAAGAAATTGCAGAACCGTCATTCACGAACAACAAGAGTCTACCATTATAACACAGGGTTACTTGTATGTATCCTAGTTCAGCTCATTCGATAACGCATTTTGTTGGTTTTCATTGATTCAAAAAAGTAATTTTGTTGTTCACGCCAGAAATAAATATCACTTCTTGCAGTACGTTTCATTCTCTGACAATCCCTTCGAGAAAGTGTTTCCTTCTCTTCCAGTCACACACCAAATTAACATTAACCCCATACTTCTCTCTGCAGCACTGTTGTTTGAAGAGGTCATTAATTTAACAACTTTCAGTTTGTAAGTCACGCCATATTGGATTTGTTTTTTGATGGTGATAGCCATGGTAATAAAATATATTTTAAGCTATGTTATTTTGGAACAGAAGCTGAAGAAACTTGAATAGCTACAACCGCCACAAATCAGCAGTTTCGCAGCTGGATGCGTGGGATGATGGCGCCATTGTTTGTCTACATCACCAATGAAAACATGGCGATGTAAATAGCGGTCAGTATGGTTAACTTGAGTACTTTGCAGATGTGCCATCCTGTTTTATTAGGTAGCTTTTGTCTTTTACTTGTTTCAGTCATTAGACTGCGGCCATACTGGGGCACCTCATTGAAGAATTTTTAGTCAAATTAATCGACTACAGTCCTTATGTATTTTTTAAAGCCTGGTACTTATTATATCGGTCTGTTGCCGAACTGCTAGCTTACGGGGACGTAAGTACACCAACATCGGTTGTCAAACGGTGGTGGAGGAAGACAGACTGACAGACAGACAGACACACACACATACGGCGGTCTTTCAGTTTCTCTCAACCAAATCCACTCACAAGGCTTTGGTCGACATGAAGCTATAGTAGAAGACACTTACCCAAGGTGCCACGCAGTGGGACTGAACCCAGAACTATGTGGCTGGTATGCATATTGTAGTTGCCAGTTATAACAACAGTCATCAATGTGTATGGTTTTCTTAGGTATTTTTTAGAAGGTATTTCGTATGTTCTCTAATATATGGTATATAAAATAAAGTCAGCGTTGAGTGACTCGGTCAGTCCATTTGATATCCAAAATGCATCTTATATATATATATATTACATTTAAAAATCATAAATCTCATTGTCTTGCCAACTTTAAGTACAGATTCATAAATTGAAGCTAGAACAAGATAAGATAGTTAAAATATTTTACTAACTTTAAACAATTCAATCCTAACGCTCTCCAGTAATGAAATAATAGTTTATCCGTCTGCATATGTATAAAATGTGCACTTTATGCGGTACGGTGGATTAAAGCATTTCTTCAGAAGAATCTTAGAATTTGGTTGCTGCTTTATTCTAATGGTTCTTAGCACTATTTATTATGCATGCAAGAAAACCATGCAAATAGGTAAGAAGAGACACAAGTTCTTGTGAATCAAGAACCCGTTGAAAACGTAACCAAATTCACCTTCCTGGGTAGTATTATTGTTATAGAGGGCTACACTGAGGCAGAGGTCAACGCCAAAATCGGATGTGTAGTAGAAGTGCTCAGAAGAATGAACAAACTCTGGGCTAGCTCTTGGATTAGCAACCGTATGAAGATCTTTGCTGTATTGTCCTACCAATAGTATTGTCCTGCCAATAGCAGTCTACGCAGGAAAAACTTCGAAAATGACTGTCAAGATCATTCTGAGGTTGAATGCATTCTACCAATGCGGTCTACGCAGAATACTTAGGATTATCTACAGGGAAGGAATGCTGAACCCTGAAGTCGTGAGAAGAGCCAATTTGCATAGCCCGCAGGAGATTGTGCCCGAAAGAAGAGTGAATCGTGCAGTTCATGTTTTCCGACTGTTAGAAGAACGAATGGGCACCACCAGACGAAGAAAGAGAGGGAGAACGAAGAAGACTTGGTGCGTCACCTTCAAAGAAGATCTAAGCAATTTAGAATCACTTGCGAAGATGCTGGTGACTATGCTCAAAACCGGGGTTATTGGAAACCTAATTTTTGACAAAAAGGGTTCCTTATACACGTTAAAATACGGTATATATATATATATATATATAT
>NC_069003.1:13767326-13768073 GCF_001194135.2 Octopus bimaculoides
AACAGTAGAAGACACATGCGAAAGTTGTCACACAGTCGGACTTAATATTGAAGCATGTCGTTGTGAAGCAAGCTTCTTACCACGCAGCCATTAACTCCCCCCCCCCACAATAATCCTATAAGAGTTTAACTAACAACACCAGAACGAAAACATCAACTAACAAAGCGATAATAACCGGTGTGTTTTTTATTACACCGATTCCTTAAAAGACAGCGAATGCTTTAATTGTTTTGATATGTCCGTAGGTGTGAGTGATGTGTGTTTGCGTGTGTGTACTGTATATCTTTATACCAAGCAAGAGTTAATTTTCAGAAAATGAATAATTAAGATAGTTTAATAGAAAAGCATTTCTAGTGGAAAAATGAAAACATTCTCAAACAATCAACTTTGCTATCGGCTATGTATGTATATATGCATGCATGTATATATGCATGCATGTATATATGCATACATGTATGTATGTATGTATGTATATATGCGTGCATGTATATATGCATGTATGTATGTATGTATGTATGTATGTATGTATGTATGCATGCATGCATGTACATTTGTATGTACGTATGTATGCGTGCACACAGGCACACACACACACATGACTATGCAAATTTGTATATGTTTATGTATAATTGCATATAAGTATTTATATTTACATAATATATGCATTTCAGATATATATATACATTGATTTATATACATACACGCACACACACATATATATATATGCATATCGATATCTATATACAT
>NC_069003.1:13769232-13774442 GCF_001194135.2 Octopus bimaculoides
GAGTCAGACAGGGAAGAGATAGCAGTAGAGTGCGCATTGTAATTATTAAGATAAAACTTACATGGAAAAGGATGCGTAGCGTTCGATCATATAATAATATAAATAATATATAAATATATGCATAAATCCATACATATATGTACATACCTACATCTATATGTATACATACATGCATACATGGGTACAGGACATCAAGAAAAACGTTAAACACAATGAGAAACGAAAATATAAAAACGAAAATAGAAAACGAACTTTTTTCGAGAAGAAAATGGATGTAATAACAAGGGGAAACTCGTGGTTATCGCTGGTATGCCTTTAATTTAATTAGATAACAAAGAAGAAGGAAGCAAAGATGAAGGTAGCATTTACGATCGTTTCGATTTACTGGTTTAAGTAAATCTCATCAGAATGCGAAGATAGATAAATGCATCGGTTAGGATGCGAAAATAATTGATACATATGTGATGGTAATAGAAGCAAAGGTAGTAAATCTTACATTAAATTTTGTTCTTGCGTTGGTACGCTTCAAGTAACCACCCCAACTTTATTAAGAGAAGCTTAGTACATAGCATTAACAATAGAATATCACGTGTCTCTTCCAACATAAATATCTTTAACAGACATAAAGAAACCTATAACTCCACACTACGGAAAGCAGGATTTAAGCAAAAAATCAAATACATTAACCCTAACCACCATATAAGTAGCCCAAATAACAGGAACCCACTCACTAATACCACTATCATCAACCACACACCATGCACCACCACAAACTACACCAACAATAAGAAAACTACGAGTTACCCCAATAGAAACAACATCAATATCAACAACGCCAAGGCCCATACACAAACCACTAACAAAAATAATCGCAACACTAATACCGACAAAGTGATATTAAATAAGATTAACAATATTAACAAAACCAATACCACAAAGTACGCAAAATAACATCAGCTGCAAAAATAATAGTATAAACCTATACAGGGGTATCAATAAAACTAAGGACACCTAACGAACTAATATGAAGCCAGTTAATAGCAAAAACACTAGGCCCTCGAACCCACATGAACCCTACGATAATAACACCAAAAGGACAGACAAGAGTAACACGAAAGTGAAACCTAACTATGGATATAACCAAGATACATACACCCACAACTTCACGCGAATCACAAACAAGGAGGTAGCTTCTATACTAGAAAAAAACAACACAAAAAATAAACAAAATAGTGACAATACCTGGCTCGTAATCCCCTACATCATGCACCTCAAATCAAACATAGTTCGCTCATTAATGAAAATCATAGATAAACACCTAAACGTTAATAATAAATACGCAGAATTATTTAGGAATAAAATCAGAATAGGCCATAGTCTGACTAATAACTTAGCCATAATAATAGCCTCAATAAATAACAAAAAAAACTAGACAAATTCTATGAAACTAGAAAGATTGTGAACAATAAAAATAAAAACCAACCAACTAATGGAACTAAGCCCTCCACTAACGCGGAACCTCCTGCTAGCTTAGGTACAGACCTGAATAATTATAGTCCCCCACAATACAACACGAACGAAAATACAACTTATTATTTATGCGACTGTAAGGATAGAACAAAGTGCCATTTCTCAAATAGATGCAAGTCAAATAACGTAGTTTACCAATGTGACGTCCGCACAAATAACCAGACGAAATCATACATAGGTGCCACCAAGAACCAAATGATTCTTAGATATAATGCACACCAATCGAGCTTCAGAAATAGGAATAAGGCCAACACAACAGGGCTAAGTACATACATTTGGGAACTTAAGGATAAAAAAATAGATTATAGTTTAAACTGGCGTATACTCACAAAAACAACCTCCTACAACACCACAGACATATATGTATATATATACATATATATATATATACTAGAAAAAACAACACAAAAAATAAAAAAAATAGAGATAATACCTGGCTCGTAATCCCCTTGCACCTCAAATCAAACATAGTTCGCTCATTAATGAAAATCATAGATAAACACCTAAACGTTAATAATAAATACGCAGAATTATTTAGGAATAAAATCAGAATAGGCCATAGTCTCCTTGTTTTCTCCGTATTCTTTCTGTTGAAGAGCGTAGCTCGAAACGTTAAAGACTTTCTGTATTCCCGAGCGTCAAACTAATACATCCTTTTGTCATTTACACCACCTGTCCTCGTATATATGTATATACATATATATGTATGTATATATATATATATATATATGAAGCGTTCTAGAAAGTAAAATCTCAGCTATTTGATTGGACGCTTTTCACAAAATATCTCGTCTTTCTTAGAAGACCCTTCTAGAACTATCCCCATGACGCAAGTGATCTTGCTCCCTCACTTTCTTTCTCTGTCTCTGTATGTCTCCCTATCTTTCTCTTTCTCACACACACACACATTTACACACACACATGTACACATTCATTTTGAGATACACATACACGACATTATAAATATTTCTCTTTTCAGGTATAATGTTGTGTTGATGCTGTTGTTGCTGCTATTTTGCCCCCAGGTCACGCTTAATGATCCGATGTATCATTAGAGGCGTTCCAGCTGTGGCCATCGCTGTTTCTTTCGAATATACATTTGTTGATGTTTTCATGCAAAGAAAGGTATAACATCTAATTATTTTCAGATTTATCTCATCGATGAGTTTGGTCACCCGACTTTAATTGCGCGAAGCCTTTAGATATGAAGAAATATTCCTGTCTGCCGACACAAATCTTAAGCTTTGTGTTGGTAAACAGGAATTAAAACTATCTTTTTCTCGAGCAGCAATACAAGCCGTGCTCTTATATGGCTGCACTACATGGACTAAGACTCTGGAAAGAAAACTAGATGGAACATACACATTACTTCTGAGATTATCGCTTAACATCAAATGGCAGTTCCCATACAATCTTCAAAGTGTCACCTCCACCATAAAGAAAAGAAGACTGAAATTCTGTGGGGACTACTTTCGTAACAAGGATAAAGTAATGAGTCACATACTGATGTGGGAACCAACACAAGAACAGCTTAGGGGTCATCCTGTCAGGACCTTTATTGACCAACTGGTTAAAGACTCTGGCCTATTGAAAAATGATCTATTAAGAGCAATGTAGGAGAGGGAATTCTGGAGACAAGTGTTCGTCTGCGAGGAACGCAGGGTAACAAACGCCAAATTATATGGAGGTAACTCTTGGAAGATTACCATAAAAAAACATAGTTTGTTGTATGGGACTGCCATTTGACATGAAGTGCTGATTCTTTTTAAGATTAGCGAAGCTTAGTCAATACTATCGAGCGCTCTCTGATATAAGTACCCTTGTCACGATGAATCTTTATCGTATGAACTACTCTGCCAAAATACATTCCTATGCCACCGACCATGAGCATACCTGAGGATGCTCATGGAAAAACAGAAGTTTTTGTTAAACGTGTACAAGAGAATTACTTATAACAGTCACTGAGCATTTCGATATTAAATCATGGAAATTTCCGCTACGTATCAAAGACCTTGTCCCTTTTGAGACAAATTTGTTGACTCTTATTTCCACGATTAAGTTTTGTAAGTAACCTTACTAAAACCAGTTCTAATATAAACTAGCTAGAGACACACGACTATTTAAAATACTCTAATAATAAGTTTATATTTTCAGACAAGACTTACAGTTTAAAGGAAATAGATAAGGATATGCATAATAGATTGTTATTTAATAGCATTACAGATAAAAACAAGAAATCTGATATAAATAGTTACAACTCTATTAACATGGAGGCAAATGAGTTTGATATAGGTAAAAGAACTGAATGTCGAACCAAGGAGGGTGGCATTCATTTCACTGAAGGATCATAAACCTGGCTTTCATAATATATCAAAGTGGAGACAAAGTAAACCGGCTAAGATTGAACTAGATTTAGTAAGAAAGACAATTTTAAGAAACATTAATAATAAAATTAAGTAATCGTCAAATCTGTTGCTATGGGACCAACAGCTTCTGGGTGAGATCTCAATAAAAATAAAGCAGAATTCATACAGTTTGATATCGAGGTTTTCTACCCGTCGATATCTGAATCACTGTTGCATTGGAGTTTGCACGTTCGTTTGTAATCATCGATGAGAATGAAATAAAGCTCATTATGCGCGCACGTAAGACACTGTTATTGAGTGGCAGATCTGTCTGGACCAAAATGATAGCCAAGAGATTTCTTCTCTATGCCCGCATTTAAAAAAAAATACATCTTAGCAGAATTTAAAGATAGACCACCGGACACATTTTAAACCTTACCCATCTGGTTTACATATTTTTGACATACGTAATGTTTGTTGTAACTTTAGTTATCTCCCCTGTGTTTTTCTATTTGTTTCTGTCTTCTTCATTACTAGCGTTCCCATTCAAACGTCATCTGCTTTGAACGCAGCTGACAAACGGTCTGGTTCTTATCAGCTTGAAATATGGCAAAATAAATTAATGTTTTAACTAGGAAACCTTCGGTAGCTGTATTTCACGAGATTTGTGCTTTTCATTATAACATTTTTACTATCATAGCTGATCGAGTGCTATTCTATTTGTTGAAGCCTTTCCACACACACGCTACAGACAGACAGACAGACAGACACTACGAGCTCCTTTCAGTTTCTGTTTTTGCAAATCCACTCACGTACTGTACTTGAGCAAGGTACTACAAAATGCGAACTGAACACAAGGGTCCATATGGCTGGGAGACAAGCTTCTCAACCACTCAGCCACGCTAATGTGGTCTGTGAGTTATTATAAGACGAATATAAATCGTAAGCAAGATGGAAGCAGTAAACTGCTTCATCCTTCCAACCCACTCTGGGAATTTTTCATGAGGTACCACATCTGGAAATAATAAAAACTGTTGAATATGTTTCTGTAGGTAAATGGCACTGAGTTCAACGCCTTAGTGAAGAATTGTTTGGACAATATACCTGCAGACATCGAATTTGGTTTTCAAGGAGACATCAGGGGAGTTTCGTAACCTTGTAACCATAAAATAAAAGTTTGTCAATGCAGAACTTGAGAGATTGCAGCTTGTCTCCTTTGGGATTAGGTCTATGTATTTCTTTCTTTCTTTCTTTCTTTCTTTCTTTCTTTCTTTCTATATATATTTTTATATATATGTACACACACACACACACACACACACACACACACACACA
>NC_069003.1:13775372-13783681 GCF_001194135.2 Octopus bimaculoides
CTCTCTCTCTCTCTCTCTCTCTCTCTCTCTCTCTCTCAATATCTCTCTCACTCTATCCCTCTCGTCTTCTCTCGCTCTCTTTCCCTCTCTTCTTGTTTCTTACTTTCTCTTCGTTTGCTATTCTGTTGGGTAATGATTTCTCTCTCTCTCTCTCTTTCCCTCCCTCTTTCTTTCTCTCCCCTTTTCTGTCTCTGTCTCAAGCTCAGTCTGCCTCTTACCTTCTCTCTCTGCCTTTGTTTTTCTCTCTTTCTTTTTCCCTCCTTTGCCTTTCTCTCTGTCTCTCTCTCTTCCTTTCTGTTTCTTTCTCTTTCTCTTTCTCTCTCTCTCCCTTTGTTTTTCTCTTTCTCTCGCTTTCTCTCTCTCTTACCTTCTCTCTTTCTCTCCTTTTCTCTTTCTTCCCCTCTCACCGTCTCCCTCTTTTATTCTTATTCTCCCATTCTCTCCTTTCATTCGCACACAATAATTGCGTCAAAATCTGTTAAATTTGTAAATAAGATTTATTCTGAGAAATCTTTTCTGTGAAATGAAGATTTTTTTGCTTCTATTTTCTTTTATTTTAATCTGTCTGTCTGTGTGTCCATCTATCTATCTATCTATCTATCTATCTATCTATCTATCTATCTATCTATCTATCTATCTATCTATCTGTCTGTCTGTCTGTCTGTCTGTCTGTCTGTCTCTCTCTCTCTCTCTCTCTCTTGGCATATTTTCCATAATAGCTTCTTTGTCACGTTGTACACAACTTACTACAAATTTAATATGCAGATATTACAAGCCCAACCGAAAGCAATGAGAACACGAGCAACAATAGCGAACAAGAACAACAACAGCAACAACGACATTGACGACAACGTTGACGACAACAACAACAACAACAACAACAACAACAACAACAACAACAACAACAACAACAACAACAACAACAACAGCAAGAACAAGTACAAGAGGAACGAGAGAATCTCTAACAACGACGAAACTAACAATGACATTTCGACAATGATATCAACAGTAACAAAAATAAAGACAATAACAACAAGAAAATAAAACAAAGCAAAACGCCCCCACATCACCTTAAATCAATGTTGCGAAATAATGCCCCTCCCGTCAAAAAAGAAAGGAAAAAAGTTTCGACGAATTGATAATATGAAATAGATAAATTACATCTACTAGTGGATTGGAAAACAAAAAAAAAAAAAAAAAAAGAAATAAAATATGAACAATGGAAGCTAAAATTAGTAAAAAAGAAGACAAACGAAACGAGAACCATTCGCCATTTTGTTAGTTAACGTACAAAGCTATGAGTTAATTTCAAGCTGCTGTTGTTTCGCAAAAAGTGCGAAATGATAACAAACAGGAAATATAAAAGAAAGAGAAGGAGAATGGAGAAAGGGGACATATTGAGAAAAAATATGAAAGGTCGGGATGGGGTTAGTTATTTAGTAGTCATCGCTAAATAAGCGTTTAAAGTGGTCTTATGTGTGTATTTCCGTCTGAAAAAATTATTATTAAAACTTGACATATTGAATTGAGGCGTGTTTTATATTTGTCAGTGTTACATGCCCTTTGTTGCATGTTCTCTCTATTACAATCATTAGACTTCTGCGATATCGGCTTCACCACCCCTGTCGACTGCTGTGGTACAGGAATAGTTGCTTTATTACACGTTCATACTGCTGTCCCAGCCCGACCAGCTGTCCGCACCAACCCAGGTAACTGAACTAGGTATACCCGGCCAAACTGAACATGATTACCTTTTTTATTAGGCTATTTTTAGGATAATGAATATTTTCGTATCTTTCGATAATGATATATATTCACACACACATTTACATGTATGTAGCGTTCAGTATACACATATTTTTTCACGTCTGGCCGTATAGCCGTTCTTGTTTATTTTCAGTTTCGTTTTCCTGTCTTGTTTTCTGTCCGCCACTACATTCCTCCACGTTACATTTAAAACTAGTTGTTTTCCTCTTTACCAGATCAGCGACTGTGTCGCTTTAAAAGTATGTATACTATGAGTAAGGTCGAGTAGCTGCCATCTCTAACCGACGATTGTCCTGTACCAAGGAAGAGAAATAACCCAGAAACCATTGGTCTACAGGTACCGCTAAGGTTCGAAAAAGAGCAATAAACTCCCTTGCTCATGGTATGCGGACACAGACAATGTGTCGGTAGCCAGCTGGAAAAGTGGTATTCCTGGGGCTAAAAAGTGGTAACGTTGTCCTGTGTATGACTGTCACATTGCGTTGGTAAATAAAATTTACTATACACACACACACACACACGCACATATGTATCCATACACACACACACATAATCACAGAATCACGGTATTGACCAGACTTTCGGATGTTGTTATACATCGCTGGTCACAATGCGCCTCGCATTTGTTTTAGCTTCTGAATGATGCCTCCTCCTCCGCTGGCTAGGCGAGCAGGCCAACATTCCCTCTGATTGAAAGGCTCAACTCAACCTCTTCTCATTTTAAAGCTCTTTTCATTTCACAGCTCAGCTCAACAGCGCTTCTCCTTTTATAGCTCAGCTCAACTTCTCATTTTCAGCTCAGCTCAATCTCTTCCCATTTTACAGCTCAGCTCAACCTCTTCTCATTTTACAGCTCAGCTGAAACTCTTCTCATTTTACACCTCAGCTCAGTCTCTGCTAATTTTACAGCTCAGTTCAGCCTCTTTCCATTTTACAGCTCAGCTGAATTTCTTCTCATTTTACAGCTCACATCAATCTCTCCTCATTTTCCCTCTCAACACAATACCTCCTCATTTTACAACTCTCTTTACAACCTTACAACTTCTTACACTTTACAGCTTAGACTACTCTCTTCTAATTTCCATCTTCAGTTCAATCTCTTCCAATATCAACCCACTCCACTCTGCTAAATTTCTTTTCATTTCTTCCGTCAGCGCAATCTTTTCTCAGTTCCGCCCTCAGATAAAACTTTCTTCCTTTTTCCTCTCTGCTTGAAGTCTTTTCATCTTTCCTTTCACTTTTCATTTCTAACCTCGTTTAACTGCTATTTGTTTTAAGCTAATAGCGATATAAATTCCCTTTAAAATAAATTATTACACAGTAAAACACATCTGTTCATATTTTTCGTTTTACTCCACCCGTTCGTGTATCAACTTTCTTATACATTATTCATCGAAATATATTTTCAACCTTTAATTTTCTTAAACCATTCTCTCTTTTATCTCTAACGGCAAACTTTCTTTCCTCACATCTCTTCCGTCGTATTCATATCTAAATCACAGTAATTTAAATATCCTTGTATTTTAATATCACGTGACTAACACTAAATAAGTACACATATAACTAAACACAAATATAAAAAATCGTTATTTGCACCGAATTCAGCGAGATCTGAAGCAACGTTTTGCATATTTATGCTTAATAAATTCTTTTAGATTCAAACCCAAAGATGCTGGTCGTTGTTGTGTACATCATTGGAGTACAATTTCTTATTACGAGGTCAGTGAATTCTTAACACTCTCAGCTTATCGGTACAAAGGATTCTGGGACATCGGTGTTTTGACATGTGTCCCGTCAGTTACAAGTACCAAGACCTTTAAGCTTAAACAAGTTGGTTATATTTATAATTTTAGCGAACAAAACTGTTTCCTGATCAGTGCTTACAATGATTTTAATTTTGTTGGCAAAGTACAAAAACAAACAAACAAACAAACAAAAAAAAGAACCCGCTTTCAAAGCCTGTACAGACATAATATTACTTTTATAAAAATCTTTCCGTCTACAACGTGGATTCATTAACTTATAAATTAATATATGTTTTTCCCCTTTCTATGCTTTTTAAAAGAATTTTTTTATCTTCTATTCCTTAGTTTCCCAATAACAAAATTTCTTTCGAAACTGATTAAAAATTATTACGAAAGAGGCCCCGTGGTAGGCTCCACACCAGATGGTTGGACATAATTGGGGAAGATTTCCAATGGCCTAACATTATCTTGGAAGATGCAGAGGGGCTGGCACGGGACCATCAGAGATGGAGAGCACTGGGGGACCTGGCCGGATCTACGCATGATGGCACCTCTGGGACCACTAACTTGGAATGACCCAGCCGCATCGTGCAAGAGCTTGAAGCCAAGACAAGCCATCGATACATTATAGTTATTTCCCTTTCACTCGAAAACGCCATTTTAAAGCTTATCTATATTTCTTCTAAACTTAAACTCATAAATTAACTTTTTCCAAATCTTGCTCATATTGAATTAAAATTTATATACGTTATTTACATTATTTACATTATTTACATTATTTACATTTGACAGATATTTGTCCTCATCTTGTTTGTTGTTAACTGTAAATAATGTAAATAATAAACGTAATTCCTCATCTCTTAAATATAGAACTGTAAAATTTATATTATAATTAAAATTTTATCCCTGTTATTTACCATTCTCCCATATAGGGACCACATCTACCATATAAACAATCTTTTAACTCATTATTTCCTTCCCATTTTTATCATCTTGTCTTCCAGCTATATTTAAAAAAAATTTTATTATAAAAAACCCTTAATTTTCTTCTAATTTATTCGACAATATCTAACCTAGACCGAAACTATCCGCAAAGTGTAACGTTTAATCTTCAAAAATATCTTAACTAAACATCAAATACTTTGTGACCCCTATTTTGATAGTGGATTATTTATCACATGAACGAACATTTTCTACTACATATACAGCCTAGCGGTTAAGGTTTTGGGCCGAGAATATTAATATTACAGGTTTGATTCCTTGATCAGGCGATGCTCCAGGAATACACTTCATTTCGGGTTATTCTCTTCCAAAACTGACCGACAGAGGAAAGGAAAGCTTTGCTAATGGGACCAAATCAAGACCGAAAGATTTGTCAATAGCTCGCCCTCTGCTCTTAAAATGCAGAAAAGATTGACTTTCTCCCTACACAAATCCCATGTTAATTCATGTTAATTCAGCCATCAATTTTGAGAGATTGTCTCCCCTTCTCATGAAAAATTCTTGATAATTGCCGCCAGGTTATTATTTTTCTTTTCTACATCTGAAAGAAGTTTGAATAAAGTAAGAATTTATCGTGTACTGCTTTCAGTACATCCGACCATCACACACACACACACACACACACACACACACACACACACACACACACACACACACACACACACACACACACACACACACACACACACACCGGAAGCGGAAATTTCTCTTCTCCAATCGCGAAAAATACGACACGAAGAGAAAGTTAAATCAATTGATGCAATTATGTTTGCTGAACTCGCCGAACGAAGTGATAATCAGTCATGAAAAATTACAACAACTATGGAAAGACGATACAAAGCGGGAAGAAAAATCCATAAAGATGTGAGAAAAACAAGAGTGGTCCACTAATCATGAAAACAATCTGCGGAGAAAAATCCATTATGAAAACGAAACCACTACAAAAAAACCGCAAGGAAATCAAAATCAAACATAGACACCGGCCCCAGAGGAACCAGACTAAGGTATCGAACCTTTAGCTATCCAAGAACATATGCGGAGATGACCTCCAGCTCACCCCAACTGCAGACTAGAAAGCCATATTCCGTAATATCAAAACGTAACGCTGCAATAAACAAGCGCAAGGAATATAGGAGACAACCATCAACCCATAATATCAAACACCCTAGAAGGATGAATACTTGGGGAAAAAGACAGGAAAGACAAGTAACATACTGACAAGGACCAACCTATAATACCAAGTACCCTAGATGGATGAATACATGGAAAGAAAGACAAGTAAAATACGGACAACTCAGAAACCGTAATATGAATAATCATCATGAACAATCCCATACATCCTGAATGGCCCAATAAGCATAGAAGATGGGAAGAAGACAAAAACTATGGGCAACGAAATACATACAAAGAACATGAACCATCCCCTCACCTGCGAGGGAACCAGAACCCCAGAAACAACGAAAAATGGAATCAAAATAATACAATTCCATTTTTAGGGAGAAAATACCACAATCGTGCACCAGAGCCGATGCAACAGAATATTTTAATGATCTCACAGAACATATAGACCCGAAGATCATAAATTTGTCAAGCAGAAACCTCAACAAGAATGAGATTAATTTCATATTGAAAGGTTACAAATTTATCCCGATACCCACCCCTGATCTCATTAGAACTAAAAGCTTATATTGAGCATTTTAATCGCCACTTCCGGCTTATAGAATTCTTTGGCAATAAGGGTATAAATGACGAATCAATTGTCAGGAATAAATCCCACTTCACCCGCTACAAGAAGAATGACAGACATTTAGACATAATTTCGAAATTTTTCCAAAGTACTCGTAAATGTAAACAAAACATTCGTGAAGAAGAAAAAGAAGCCTTACTAACACTGAAGACTAACAATTCAATCATCTTAAAAGAAACCGATAAGGTGGGGGTGATAGTAATCATGGACAAAGACTACTGTAAAGATAAGATATTGGAAATTCTAACAGACTAATCCTACTGCAAGGAAGGACCAAGACACCGGGAAAAAGCAATAATGAATAAAATCAGAACACTAATTAATGAATACCAAGATTTCTTCACAGACAAAGAGAAAGATTATTTATGCAACCCTGTAACCAAAGAGAGCAATTTCTACAGATTACCCAAAATCCACAAAAACCCTAAAATACAGAGAACCATAAATGGGCAGAGGAACCAATATATAAAAATACTGACCTACTAACCTCAAACTGCGACCAACAGTTGCTGGACCTCAAGCACCAACACAACAACTGAGTCATTTTTTGAAATACTCCTAAAACCTTTATGCCCATTAATACCCAGCTATATACAGCATAGATTTTCCCCAGCACATTCCACCTAATGTTTCGGAAGGTACCATACTTACAAGCTTTGATGTCACCCATCTTTATACCAATATACCTCACACTTTGGGCTTGGAAGCAGTCAAACACTGGGTGGAGAAACATAGAGGACGGATAAATGAACGCTTCAAAACTGACTTCATCATTAAAGCCACATGCCTGGTACTAGAAAGGTACACCTGTTAAAGGTACACCTGATAAAGGTACACCTGATAAAGGTACACCTTGTAAAGGTACACATGGTAAAGGATACCTTTAGATTCGATAATAAAACATATCGACAGTCAAAGGGCACAGCTATGGGAACGCGGTTTCTCATATACTAAACTACTCATGGGATACTTGGAAGAAAATCTTTATGAGGAAGTAGAGAGAGTTTTTAACCATGATTACAATAAGTACATAATAAAAAAGTGGAAACTCTTCCTCGATAACTGCTTTATCTTTTGGGACAAATCAAACGAGGACCTACGAACACTTAATAATATACTCAACACACTTCACCATCAAATTCAGGACAAAATCCAGTTGCAATAAAAATACACAACTCCACAGTCACAACAGATATATTTTGCAAAAAGAAAAAAACCGACACGCACCAATATTTGAATTTCTACTCTTTCTATCCCTCACACATCAAAAGGAACATCCCATACAGCATGGCAAAACGTATCTGCACTATAGTGACTGACCGCAAAATACGTCTAATCCGACTCAACGAGCTCAAAGACTTCCTAACAAAGCAGAAATACCCCTTAGGGGAATTAAAAAGGCGACGAAGCTGAGCATCACACAACTAAGAACACCAAAGAAAAAAATTAATGGACACGCGATTCCATTTATTAATACACATAATCCTGGGGTAGCCAACGTCTTTCACGCTATAAAATCAAACCTACCTATACTTCTACAAACCCCAAAATGAAAGATCTGATTGATAAAAACTCTTTACGAAACAATAGAAGCCAACCAAAAAATGTCAACAAAAAAAAAAAACACCTCACAAGAGCAAAATTCACATCAGAAAATGAATCAGAGTTCTCCGTAAAAGAATGTAGAGATAGCAGATGTGGAACATGCAACAACAACTTGAAATACTTAGAAAGTGGTTCCCACAAAATTCAAGAGCGCATTCTCGTTCAAAGTAAATGCAGATATGAACTGCAAGACACAGAATATCATATACTGTATTACTTGCTCCAACTGCAAGGAAAATTACATTGGCGAAACAAACAATTCCCTCTGCCAACGTGAAAGAATCCACAGACAGCAGATCCGACAAGAGGAACTGGGCAAGATCCCACTGAGCAAGAAATATGCAGTGAAGGAAAGTTCAAAATCTTTCCCTTTCACAAATGTTCAAGAGATGACCCAAAATTCCGAAAAGAATTTCTTCTTCTTCTTCTTCTTCTTCTTCTTC
>NC_069003.1:13784035-13785267 GCF_001194135.2 Octopus bimaculoides
CAATGCAGCTACTTGGCAAAGCAATTCGTGATTCTGACTTTATTTTTCTAATTTATGAATATTGTACTAATATTTAATGTCTGTTCATGCAAAACATTGAATTACACAGAATATGGGACTTGACTATACAGTGTAAAAGAATATACATTTTCATAGGAGTTTGAAATTTGAACTCTTTTTTCTATTTTTCAGTGGTACCCTCCCTTATTTCCTTCATTCTACTTCCTAAAATTAACACCTTTGAAAGGTCATCAGCCCTTGTGAGAAAATGTGTTTTTTACAAATATGTTGATAGGTATACAATGGAAAAAGAAAAAAGAAAGGAGAAAGAAAAAAGAAAAATACTTTGTAATGAAATTTCAATGAATTGACTACACCAAATTGAAAAAATCTCCCCTCTCTCTCTCAATCTATCATTTCCCCATCCTTCATCATCATCATCATCATCATCATCATCATCATCATCATTATTATTATTATTATTATTATTATTATTATTATTATTATTATCATTATTATTATTATTATTATTATTATTATTCATTCGTAACACAGCTTAGGTAAAAATGCACCGGAGTCTTTAGTTATCCGTCAAGTCATAACAAGGACCTCAGACAGATGCGCGCTGTGCCCAATAAGGCTGCTTATTGCAAGACATCAATCTTGCATGGGATTTCCAGTTGCCTTAAGAAGTCTTGAAATTTCAATGGGATTGAGCCCAACGCTCCAATCACCATTGGTATCACTTTTACATTACCCTCTCACATTCCATACAGTTTTGCCATTTCCACTTTCAATTCGGAGTACTTGGTGGTTTTTTCAACCTCTTTACTCACAGCATTCAAGTCATTTGGTATGGCTACATGAATGATCTGACAGTATATGCCTCTCTTATTCAATATGATAATATCCGACCGACGGTGTTCGATTGCACGATCCGCCTGAAAATCATAGTCCCAGAGTATCCTTACTTCTCCATCTTCCAGCATAACTTTACTTGGTACATACTCTCTGATACTTCATATTGGCATTCACGGCATAAGAGCCAATGAAGATACACACATACTTTATCATGGCAGCGCTTGTATTTTTGTGTGCAAGGCTCTCACATCCACTTACCAAGTGGGTCACATTTTCCACACTCTTTCCACAGTGTCTGCATTTCTGGGTGTCAGAAGTTTTATAGATGTTATACTTCACTGAATTGTGTGTGTGTGTGTGTGTGTATATAT
>NC_069003.1:13785761-13789177 GCF_001194135.2 Octopus bimaculoides
GATGTGGTGCTTACGATCATAAATTTGTCGATTTCCTTCATGGCCTAGACGATGCGTTGAGTCCTTGAGCAAAACATTCCATTTCATTATTTATATTATTTACATTCGACGGATATTTGTCCTCATCTTGTTTATTAACACAACGTTTCGGCTGATATACCCTCCAGCTTTCTTCAGGTGTCTTGGGGGAAATTTCGAACCTGGAATGAGAACCAAGGTTCGAAATTTCCCCAAGACACCCTAAGAAGGCTGGAGGGTATATCAGGCGAAACGTTGTGTTAACAACAAATTAGATGAAGACAAATATCCGTCAAATGTAAATAATGTACATAATTCCTCATTTCTTAAATATAGAACTGTATACCATTTCATGTTGCTCTTGTCTACACAGCTGAAAATGAGGACCACCCGAGTGCTGGTGCAGTCAGTTCATTCTCATACAACTACAAGAGCAACTAGAACAAATAAAAGCATGCTACATTCAAATCATACTCACTGGATTAACACAAAGAAAAACAGGTTCAAAAGCTCGTTTTTGTATTATCAATGCTACTCGGCACACCAGCGAGGGAAGGGAGAGTTGTTCCATCAGTAGGGGCCGAAACCGAAGTGATTCCGCGTCGATAGCTGATGTAGACGTATGTCCATCTGTTTAAACAGATATGATTAGAGGAATATTTGGTTGCTATTTCTATCTACGTTGATGGCCGATGCAGAGGCTCTTTCGTTCATTAATTATTGTTGTTGTTGTTGCTATTACGGTTATGACAATGTTTATTAGTTTAAGAGAGCTTTATTTCTATAGAATTAGCTTTGATCTCAAGATGAAGAGGTACTAATTCCTACCTGATCAATGATCAAATGGAATGTTAGTCCATAATTTCTTTCCACCCTCCCTTCCCCTCTTTCTTCCCCTACCCTCTTCCCTTCTCTCTTTTTTTCTTCTTTCTCCATCGTCACCACCACCAACCTTAAGTCATGATATTATATCTAAGAGAAAGTGTGGGGAGGTAACAGAGGTAAAGAGAGAGAGAGAGAGAGAGAGAGAGAGAGAGAGAGAGAGAGAGAGAGAGAGAGAGAGAGAGAGAGAGAGAGAGAGAGAGAGAGAGAGAGACAGAGACAGAGAGAGAAAGAGAGAGAGAGAGAGAGAGAGAAAGAGAGAGAGAGTGTGTGTGTAAAGAAAGAGATGAAAAAGGGGAGAAGAAAGAGAGGGTAAGAGGGAGGGAAAAGAAAAGATATAAAGCAAGGTAGAGAGGGAAAACGATAAGGATAAAAAGACGGAGAGAGGAAGAGAAGAAGAGTGAAAGTGAAACTGAGAGAGAGAAAGAGAGAAAGAGAGAAGTAGGACATACACACACAAATACATGTGCATGCGCACGCACACACAGACGCTCTCATCGCAGTTGAGTGATTATCTCATGAAAACTTGGAGACAAGTTGTTAGCATTTTCCTTGTTCTTTCTTTCTTTCTTTCTTTCTTTCTTTCTTTTTTGTTGCTGTTACTCTTATTTTCTTTGTTGTTGTTGTGCTACAGGCCTGTCCAACGATCAAAGGCCTTTCTAGCTATGACCATTCCATCTAGATTCCAGTATACTTCAGCGTAATTTAGGACAACATTAAACAGATATGGCCCTTTAGTTCTTTTAAACGGTAGCTCTGAGATTTGAGGGGCATTTTGCTGCTATTTCTTTCAGTTCAAACAGCTGCATATACGCCCTTCTTTTAGTTCAAAGTAGCAGTAGTAGTAGTAGTTGCTGTTTTAGCTGTTGTTGTCGTTATTGTTGTTGTTAGTGTTGCTATTGGTGTGGTTGTTGCTCTTAACTTTTACCTTTTAAGTTTGTATCAGTCATTGATTAGCGGCCATGCTGGGGCACCAGCGATTCTCATCCAATTTTGCCTAAGGATCCCTTTAATTCCTATTTTACTCTACTGGACCCCCATCGCCATTTGAAGGTTTTGTAAAAGACCCTATTATATTTTTATAATTAGACGTGGCTGTGTGGTAAGAAGTTTGCTTCCCAACCACATGCTTCCGGGTTCAGTCCCATTGCTTGGCATCTTGGGCCGGTGTCTTTTACTATAGCCTTGGGCAAATCAAAACATTGTGAGTGGATTTGGTGGAAGGAAATTGAAAGAAGCCCGTGGTACACACACACACACACACACACACACACGCATATATATATATATATTGGGTTGAAGAATAATTCATGAGCGTGTTTTTCAAATTTATTTTAAACAAAGAAACTACAACAAATTGATAAATAATATACTCTCCGTTGTTGTTTACGACTTCCTTTCATCGTTCAATAAGTTTTCCGATGTCTCGACGATAGAAATCTCCCGAAAGAATTCGTCCAAACAAGCCCTCAATTCCACCTCATTATTGAACGATACACGCACAAAGCGTTCGAAAGCGGTCGAAAGAGATGAAAATCTGACGGCGTCAAGTCTGGAGAGTATGGAGGACGAGGCAAGTTCTTGAATCGCGGCTTTGGTCATACTGGTGATGTGAGGACGGGAGTTGTGTTGCAGAAGAACGCCATTTCACCAATTCGGTCTTTTTTGCTGAATTACTTCGTTGAGTAAGTGCAGTTGTTGAACGTAGAGCTCTGCAATGAGTGTTTGGTTGCACTCGAACAGTTGGTAATGAATTATGCCTTCTCAGTTCCACCATACACACAACATGGTCTTTCGAGGATGAAGGTCATGTTTTGCTTGCTGAGTCGCTTGTTTGTCGGGGCTGAGCCATTCTTTTCGCTGCTTCATATTGACATAAAGGCACCATTTCTCATCGCCAGTGACAATGCGGTAAAGAAAACGCTGTTTGTGACCATATGTTGAGGGAGTAAACTGGCGGCGATTGTGGAGCCTTGATTTTTGTTATTTTCGCTCAAAGTATTTGGGACCCAAGCGTCGAGTTTCTGAACTTTACCCATTGAGTGAAGGTGGTCCACCACAGTTTTTTTTATCACAATCTATCCGCTTCGTCAATTCTCTGGTCGTTTGACATGGATTTTCGTGCAGAAGTTGATTCAATCGTTCTTCGTAGAACTCAATTGGTCGACTGGAGTGTGATTCGTCCTTGAGATCAAACTTCCCATTTTTGAAGCGTGAAAACCAAGGGCGGGAGGTACTTTGAGGTATTGCTCCTTCTACATACACAACACAAATCGCACGAGAAGCTTCGGCGGCCTTAACACCTCGATTAAATACAAAAAGCAAATGGTGTCGAAAATGCTCAGTTTTGTCCACTTGACATTCCATTTTAATATTTCTGAAAATACACAAAAATCAAAACACACTATCTTGTAGAGCAAAAATTTCTCTTTTAAACAACATGCGTTTTATTTCTGTGTGCATTTTTAAATTTGAAAAAAGAAAAAACGCTTATGAATTAATCCTCAACCCAATAT
>NC_069003.1:13790176-13791267 GCF_001194135.2 Octopus bimaculoides
TATATATACATGCGTACATACTCACACATGAACGCATACACACATACATGTATATATATATATATATACGACACGCTTCTACACAGTTTCCGTTTACCAAATCCTCTCACAACGCTTTGGTCAGCCCGCGTCTTTAATAGAAGGAACTTGCCCATAATGCCGAGCAGTAGGACTGAACCGAAGATCCCATGGTTGAGAAACGAGATTCTTAGCCACACAGTTACACCTGCGTCTATAGTGATATTCTTCTTGAACATATCGTTTAGCCCTAAGTCTGTCCTTATTGAGCAGACCCATGATGACAATCGATCTTTCTATGACCATCCCGTCTTTTATTAAAATAGTGTGCCGGAGATTATCATCATTCAACGTACTCTACATTTTTTAAAGACAGTATATAGTGACTTCCAGGAAATTAGCTGCTATTTCTAGGAAGTGGATCAACCATAAACAGACTTTTTGGTTGGTTACTATTGTTGTTGTTGTTTATATTTTGATATTTTTGTCATTGTTATTCTTGTTCTTGTTGCTGTAAATCTCGCTTTATTTCAAAACACTGCGATTGTCGATCGATTTAAAGAAAAGTACACACACATGCACCCACATACACACACACACATAAACTCACACATACACAAACATACACTCACACATACACACACAGATGTATGTAAGTATATGTATGTATATATATGTATACATACACACATATTTACATGCATGTGTATGCATATGTGTATGTATGTGTGTATATATATATATATATATATATATATATATATGTACGCACACACGCGCGCACACACAAATACAAACACACAGATAGACAGAAACACACACATATACAAATATAAATGCGTATATAAGTATATGTATATATATATGTATGTGTATGTGTGTGTGTGCGAGCGTGTGTGCCTGCGTATGTGTGTGTATGTATATATATATATATATATATATATATATATATATATATATATACATACAAATATATATATATATGTATGTATATATATATATGTGTGTGTGTGTGTGTGTGTGTGTGTGTGTATATATATATATATATATATATATATATATATATATATATA
>NC_069003.1:13792105-13793457 GCF_001194135.2 Octopus bimaculoides
GAGGTAGGTGGAGGACAGAGAAAAGGTAATTGAGGGGAGAATTTTGTTGCTACGTTTTGTAGGTCGAGCTATCACTTAAGAGCTGGCTCTCTCTCTCTCTCTCTCTCTCTCTCTCAGTCTGTGTCCGATCTCAAACTGTTATGTTATCCTTTTCAAGCGTGTAGGTGGTGGCGTGGGTGTGTGGTGAGATGTTTCCCTCCCAGCCACATGACCCCGTGTTCAGTCCAACTGCATGGCACCTCGGGCAACTGTCTTCTACTATAGGCTCGGATCGAGCAAGGCGTGTGCGTGTATTTTGTAGACAGAAACTGAAAGAGGCTCGTTGTGTGTGTGAGTGTGTGTGTGTGCGTGTGTGTGTGTGTGTGTGTGTATGTGTGTGTGTGAGAGAGAGAGAGAGAGAGAAGGAGATAGATAGATAGATAGATAGATAGAGAGAGAGAGTGAGCGAGCGAAGGGAGAGATAGAGATAGATAAATAGAGAGACAGATGGAGAGAGAGAGAGAGAGAGAGAGAGAGAGAGAGAGAGAGAGAGAGAGAGAGAGAGAGAGAGAGAGAAAGAGAGGAAACCAGACCTTAGGTGGACGCTTAATCTGCTACAAATGGCAATCAAAATCTTCCCCCAATTACTCTACCATCATCCAAAGAAATGAAGGCCTATCAGATAATTTAGTCCTTAAAACAAACATCTGAAACAGGCTTCGATTTGATTTATTTGATCAGCACCAATCAGCGTGTACTTGACGATGCGAATGAGAACTTACAACGGTTTTCTTGCCGTGTCACATGTCTGCTACTTGAATCCAGCTCACAGATATTTAGTTCTTTCGCAGCCATCGTATCCGAGTGCCGCTTGTCTCTAACGGCATACCCTTCGTGCCTGATATAAAAGAAACTGTCCAGAACTATTATCATAACCAACATATCTTTCCTCACCACATATCTTTCCTCACCACTCACCCGCCCTCCTACACTCTAGCATTTTCTTTATCTCGTTACTCAATGTCTTTTCTTTTCTTTAATTACTCTACTTGGATATTTCTTTTCCAACTTATTTGCCACCCCTTATATCACTACTGCCCATTACTACCGATCCACCTGTTCGTCTATCCACATTGCCACGTATATAACTGTTTGTCTGCCTATCTATCTATCTGTCTATCCATCTATCTATCTATCTATCCATGTATCTATCTATCTGTTAGCCTGTCTGCTTGTCTGTCTGTCTGTCTATCCATGTATCTATCTGTCTGTCTATCTATGAATCGCTGACAATACAATTAAACATTGAAACCTACAACAGCAGTAACAGCAGAAATAACAACCACACCACCACCATCATCACCCCCACACCC
>NC_069003.1:13793646-13794323 GCF_001194135.2 Octopus bimaculoides
ACAACAACAATAACCGCAACAACAACAGCAACAAACCTCTTTAATTCCTTCATTGTAAGTCAGTATTCAAACAGTCGGCGACATTTAACGACATTTCACCGTAAAGACATCATATTCACATCTCTTATTTATCCCAACAACCGTTAAAATGTCTTTTAAAAATGTCTTTTAAAAATGTCTTTTAAACATCTATAATCTTGCTCTGGTAAACCGCTTCAGTTCGAATGGCGCGCTAAGAATCCAATTAACAGGATTGCTATCTAAATGTCCCATCTACGTCATCTATGAAAATCACGAACTTGTATTCTGGAATTCGGCCTAAGCTGCCTCAGCACTTCACTCGGTTTTCAGTTTTTATTGCTTCATAATTTTTATTGATTTTCTTCTTGGCAAACTGCAGTCAAAACGGCCACTTCACAAGTCAAATATGCTCCAAATATATTTGAACTGATCTAAAAACTTGCTTATTTCGCAATACGGCTTCGCATACCAAACGCAAATCTTGTTCCGCCCGTGGTGGTGATGGTGGTGGGGACAAATACTCCCACCCACACACACACATATAGACATACAGACACACACAGACACACACACAGACACACACACAGACACACACACATAGACACAGACACAGAGACACAGAGACACAGATACACACACACACACACACGCACACA
>NC_069003.1:13794423-13799545 GCF_001194135.2 Octopus bimaculoides
ACACACACACACACACACACACACACACACACAAGAAGACATATGATATGGTGCTTCATTCTTGGATCGTTGAATGCCTGCAGATGTTTGGTGTTGCTGACAACATCACAAATTTTCTGAAGCATAGCATGAAAGAGTGGAAAACCAAATTGCACTCAAGTAACGTATTTCTTGGAGAAGTTAATATTAAAAAGGGGAATCTTCCAAGGTGACTCGTTTTCTCCGTTACATTTTGTAATTGCACTAATACCCATAACAATGACACTTTTGAGCAGGGTGGGCTACCCGACCTGAAGAAAATTCTAACTGGACCTAACCTGCAAGGTCATGCGCTGTTTAATATGGTTGTGATGCATGTGCCTGGTGTACCCTTATCAGATGGGTATATTGAGCTTCGTATGTTCGTACCCCAGTCTGACTTTGATGGCAAACATTGTTCTCTCACTCAATAATAATAATAATAATAATAATGATAATAATAATAATAATAATAATAATAATAATAATAATAATAATAATAATTTTTTTTTATTATACCTAAGGCACCTACTATGATAGGAATTGTTTCTGTTTTTAGATTCCACATTCGAGTTATCTCTATTTCCAGGTCTTTGTATTTTGAAAGTTTTTCCATTTCTTTTAGAGAAACGTTGTCATCTGCTGGTATTGAAACATATTCAGACAAATACATAACAAAAACACCATGACTTACAAATATATATAACATACAGAAAATTGCACTACTGGGTACTGCACACATTCTACGCAAAACACTTTCAATACAGTAAACATAAGAGCACCGCAGCAAACCACAGCACATACCCAAGGCGCACAGAGCTGCGCTCGGTAGTGAAGTGAAAGCACGTTATAAAAATAAAACTACTGAATAATAATAATAATAATAATAATAATAATAATAATAATAATAATAATAATAATAATAATAATAATAATAATAACAATAATAATAATAATAATAACAATAATAATGCATCGATTTGGTATTACCTATTCGAGGTTCATACATTCCATAATCCAAGAATGTGAGATCATATTGCATCGAATGTTGAGCGATTTCTTGCAAAAAGTATGGCGAAGTGGAGGACGGAACTGACAGGGTATTGAAGACGTTTAGGGACAATAGAAATCAGGAGAGGCATCTTCCAAAGGGACTGCCTGTCCCCACTGATCTTTGTACTATGCATGATACCACTAACACCGATTCTGAGGGAAGTAAAGGCTGCGTGTGTATTCAAAAGCCGCCAACAAAAAGTCAACCACTTGTAATTCATGGATGACCTCAAACTTTATGGTAACGATGAATCCCAAGTCAGTTCCCTCGTTGATATGGTGTATACTTTCAGTGCTGATATCAGAATGGAGTTCGGACTGAAAAAGTGTGGTGTGTTAGTCTTGAAGAGAGGCAAAATTAAATGTATGGACAGGCTAGAGATACCGTCGGGGGAGGTTATGAAGCAGATAGAAGAGACGGTCTATAAGTACTTGGGGATATTGGAAATGGATAAATTCATGGACAAAGAAATGACAGAACAATTTAAGGTGGAGTACTTGCGCAGACTGAGACTGATCCTTAAGTCGAAATTAAATGGACAAAATAAGATTGAAGTTATCAACACTTCGGTGGTTTCACTACTTAGATATGGAATAAAGGTAATCGCATGGATAGTAGATAGTGGATAGTAGACGAGCTAAACAGCTTAGACAGAAAAACAAGGAAGTTGCTGACTAGATATGAGATACTCCACCCCAAAAATGACACAGACAGACTGTATGTATCAAGAAAAAGAGGGAGAAGAGGACTTATTGGATGCGAACACAGCGTTAGCGCAGAAGAAAACAAAATATCATGGTATGTAAAAAATGCCACAGAACCACTATTATTGGAAGTAAGAAGGTCAGGATGTGCAGGATGGAAGATTGCAAAGATAAAGCACTATAAAAGAAACTGAAAACAAATGAAACTGAAAACAGGTGGGTAAAGAAAAGAATGCACGGACAATTTCGTAGAGATGTTGAAGATAAGACAGACAGAGAAAAAAGATGGCTTTGGATGACTAAAAGTGATTTAAAACCGGAAACGGATGCTCTAATCTGTGTTGCCCAAGAGCAAGCACTAAGAACGAATTACATCAAATACAGAATAGACAACATACCAGAAAGTGATAAGTGCAGAATTTGTGGACAAAATGATAATGCAAAGATCCTATGGGATTTTATGATTCCGTGCGACCATGAGATAGGAACCGCTTGGAACCGCTCGAATACTCCGGATGATGCTCGAAAAATAAGGAGTGTTACCTTAGTTCACTGGTAGTGAACAGCTGGCACCGTAGTACACCTCCAGTGATAGAAGCTGTGCAAGACAATAAATAATAATAATAATGATAATAATAATCCATGGGTCACATGTCAGAGTGAGCGCCTATCTCCGTGGCTTTTTGTTCTCTCCATGATATCCCTGACCTTGGTACTTAGGAAAATGAACATGGGGTACTAACTAAAGGAAAAAATCTCAAACAATCAACCACCTCTTCTTCATGGATGATTTGAAACTGTATGGCAAGGAGGAGATATAAGTGAGTTCCTTGATGAACATGGTCCACTGTTTTAATACTGATATTAGAAAGAAAATTGGACTCAAGAAGTGCAACGGAATGATCTAGATAAAAAGAGGCAAGGTACAGTTCCTAGCAGGGATAGAATTATCAAATAGAGACTTGATTAAGCACATTGAAAAGGAAGTCTACTTGGTGAACTAGAGTTCAACCGGATAATAGAGAAGGAAATAAAGAAGCAACTGAGGATGGGATATTTCCGAAGACTAAGGTTGGTGTTGCGCTCAAAATTGAGTGGATGGAATAAAATTCAAGCAGTTAATACGTGGGCGATAGCATCACTTCGGTATGAAGCTGGAATTATAAAATGCCAAAAGCCTTCCACCCTAAGAACGACACCGATAAGCTGTACTTGTTCAGAAGAAAGGGTGGGAGGGGTTCGATCAGTTGTCAGAACTGTATCGAAACAGAGGAAAGCAGTTTAGGGTGGTATATAAAATATACCGTGGAGTCAACGTTGCAACACACGAAGAAGGCCGGTGGAATCAAAACTGAAAATTGTGCAATGAAGGGAAAATTTAAAGAACAAATGAACAAGAAAAAAGAAAAAAGCATGGAAGGAAAAAATGTACGGTCAGTTTGCAAGATATGTGGACGCCAAGACAGATACAGAGGACCGGTAGCTATGGATGAGGAGGAGTGACCTGAAGATAGAGACAGAATCACTCATATGTGCAGCTCAAGAACAAGCGTTAAGGACCAACTATGTGAAGTGCAGAGTAGATAACACTACCGACAGCGACAAATGCAGAATGCGTGGTGAGAGGGGTGAACCGGTATGGCACATCGTTAGCGAATGCCCTAAATTGGCACAACGCGAATACAAAAGACACCATGACAACGCGGCAAGAATGATCCCTTGGGAGCTCTATGGAAATCACGGATTACAAAGAGCAAAGAGGTAGAATGAGCAAACTCCAGAAGGAGTCACCGAAAATAAGTATTGCAAAATCCTGTGAGATGCAATGATCCAGTGCGATCACCCGACCAGACATTGAAAACCGGACATTGTTGTGGTGAATAAAAAAGAAAGAACATGCATGATAATCGACATAGCATGCTCCCGGTGACAACAAGATCAATGTGAAAGAAAAAAAAATTATGACGATTTGATGTGGGAAATACGAAGGTTGTGGTCAATGAAGAAAATAGACGTGATACTGTTATGTCAGCCTACAACTTTTCCAGCCTTATCAATTTAGCTGCTTCCGCCAGACAAATGTCTTTCTGCAGAATATCCATTTTAAATAGCTCTGCGCTTTTCGTAGTCGCTGCTGCGAATGTATAATTGTTATTGTTTTTGTCGTTGTGATTCACAATACAAATATTGTTGCTGTTCATGTTGTCTTAGCTTTTTCCCCTCTATCGTAGTGATGATGGTGGAGTAGGTTGTGGCCGTGTTCGTAGACTCACTGCTGCTGGCTGATGCCTTTGGTATTGTCCATTTGAACGCAGGGGATTCAACTTCATAATTTGAATTAAATCCTTGAGCTGTGATGTCGCTGAATCTGCTGCTGTTGTTTCTTGTCTTTGAACCTGGTGGGTACACGGCTTTGTGGGTAGAAGGCGGAGGGCATTACCACATCTTGCATCTCTCTATTAGAGCTACCTCTTACTTCCTCTCCCATGTCTTTCAGCAAGGCTGCTTCGCCATGTTTGTTTCTGTAATTAATTTTTCGAAGCAAAATGAATATAATTTTTTTTTCCGGATTGGAGCCCCCAAAGGGGCACAAGCAGCGAGACCAGCCAAACTTTTGCAAAAGCAGTAGTTTTGACAAACGTTTTGTTAGAATGAATAACTTTTGGAGACAAAATTGAAGGCAAATTTCTTATGAGCAGACAAAAGCGTGTATTTCGTTAGGATGAACAACAACAATGGTTTCAAATTTTGGCACAACGCCAGCAACTTCTAGAGAAGGGTTAAGTCAATTACATCGACCCCAGTGCTCAACTGGTACGTATTTTATCGACCCCGAAAGAATGAAAGACAAAGTCGACCTCGGTGGAATTTGAACTCAGAACGAAGGACAGACAAAATGCCGTTAAGCATTTTACCCGGTGTGATAACGATTCTGTTAAAGTTTCGGAGGAGGGAATAAGTCGATTACATCGACCCCAGTGCTCGACTGGTACTTATTTTATTGGCCCTGAAAGGATGAAGGGCAGAGTCAACCTCAGCGGAATTTTAACTCAAAACGTAAAGACGGACGAAATACCGCTAAGCATTTTGTCCGGCATGCTAACGATTCTGCCGGCTTCCACAGAGTTTACCCCTGCCAAATTAATTTACAAGGCTTTAGTCAGTCCGGGTCTATGGTTGAAGACACTTGCCCAAGATGTCGCACTGTGGGATAGATCTTAAAACCACCTGGTCGTAAAGAGAAGTTCTTAACCACATAGAGAAAAAGAACAAAAACAAATCAACAAAAACAAGAACAGTATCAACAACAAGAACAAGAAATAAGCCTTAAGACCAAATTTGCCTA
>NC_069003.1:13799895-13803424 GCF_001194135.2 Octopus bimaculoides
CTTCTTCTTCTTCTTCTTCTTCTTTATCATCGTCATCATCATCATCCTTGCCACCAGTACTACCACAAAGACTACAGTACCACCGCCACCACCACCACCACCACCATCACTACCACCACCATCAACACCATACCGACCCCCCCACCAACCCCTACCACCGCAGTCCGCTTCTTAGTCATCGCCATCATCGTCATCATGATCATGATCATCGCACACAGCATGGTCTTCCTCACTACCCTACCACCACCACCACCACTGCCGTCACCCTGACTCCACCCTCACTCTCCCCCTATCCCATTGCCACCCTTCTTCTCCCCATCCCCTTCCTCCTCTTCTTCCTCCACTTCTTCCTCCTCTTCACTTTCCACAGCCGCTGTTATCATCATCATCATCATCATCATCATCATACGCACCAACATCATGATCAACTCTTTCTTCCACATCCACCCACTCATCTCCTACTCACCGCTGACACTTACATCACCGCCTCTACTGCCGCCGTCTCCACCTCCTTCATCATCATCATCATCATCATCATCATCATCATCATCATCATCATCATCATCCTCATCATCGTCATCTCCCAACTCCTGCAGTTTTTACCCTTTCCCTACCCCGTCCGCTTTCTATTCTTATGAACCATTCTCTCTCTCTCCCCGTCTCCCACCCACACAAATTCCCACTCACCATTTCAACCTCCCTGCCCTGTCCCCGCCCTCACCTACATCACCATTGTTTTTATTCACCTTTTTATCTATTTACTTATTTATTTTTATATATTTATTTTACTATATTTCTACCTTCCTATTTTCCATCCATTTTTGTTCTAAAAATGGCGTTTGTTGTCGCTTATTGGCAATTACTGCTGCTGCTGCCACCCCTGTCGCTATGCTTGTGTTGTTGTTCTTGTTGTTGTTGTTGCTGTCTTTGATGTTGTTATCGTTGTTGTTGACCATTTTTATTTCTGTTTCATTTTCCTTCTTTTCATTAACTGTGTCTTTTATTCCATCAATTCAACAGGAATTCTTCACCGTTTTCGATGCTTTCGCAGAAATCTTAACACTTTCTTTATACACTACTAGCTGCTGGGCAGTATGTATGTGTGTGTGTGTGTGTTATGTTGTGTTTTCTGTATGTGTGTGTGTGCGTTGTGTGTGTGTGTGCGCGTATGAATGTGTGTGTTCTGTATGTATGTGTGTATGTGTGTATGTTATGTTTTCCGTATATATGTGTATGCATTGTGTGTTCTGTATGTGCGTGTTGTGCGTTCTGAGTGTGCGTGTGTTTGTGTTGTGTGTTCTGTACGTGCGTGTGTGTGTGTATGTGTGTATGTGTGTGTGTGCGTGTATGGGTGTGTGCGTGTGTTGTGTGTTGTGGGTGTGTATATGTTGTGTGTATTTATATATATTGTGTGTGTGCTTCTGTACGTGTGTATGTATACATGTTAGGTGCGTGAATAAGTATGTGTGTATGTACGTATGTCTACTCATATATGTATCTGTATGTATGCATGAATGTGTATTTATGTCCGTATGTATGTGTGTATTTTGTTTGTGTTGTGAGTGTCTCTATGTATGCATGCATGCTTGCATGTAATATTGTATATATGCATGTGTGCATGCACATATGTGAATGTATTTGTGTATGTGTTCAAGTATTTTGTGTGTGTGCCTATGTATGCATGTTGTGTGTGTATATGTATATGTACGTATGTGTGTGTTTATGTATGTGTTCATGTATTATGCATGTATTTATGTGTGTGTTGTGTGTGTATGTATGTGGAGGTGTAACTATGTAAGTGCATCTATGTAAGTATTAATGCCTGTATCTATATATATGTAAGTCTATATGTGTATGCATATTTGTATGTATGAATGTATGAATGCGTGTATGTATATTTGCACGCATGTGCATATATGTTTGTGTGTATGCATGTGTATGCATGCATATATGTATGTACATATGCATGTATGTGTTTGCTTGCTTGCACGTATGTATATGTTTAATTATGTATTCGTCTGTATGCATGCATGTTTTTGTTTAAGCATGAAGTTTATTTTCGCAGGATTCACGTCGGCCATGCTAACACAATAAGAAGACTTCCACGAGGGTATTAGAAATAACAGGCTACGAATTAACGTGTGCATATATATGGTTGCAATTGCATAAATATATGCAGGTGTTCTCGTCTCTTTAGTGAACGAGTGTGTTTCTGATTACTTTTGCTAGCGGTACATATTGCCATACTTACTTTCAATGATCATAAACATACACTGATCTGAATGTCTCTAAGATAAGTGTAACAGTTACAAAGACTTTTCTCTGCAAGATTAACGACTACAATCACACCTGTAATTCTACAGGTTACATTGTTAATAGTTTGGACCAGTGATTCCCAACGTGGAGCATACGCCTCACCGGTGGGACCTGGAAAAATAGTGGTGGGGCGTGGAATTCAAATTACTTTTCTTTTTTAGTGCAATATGGATTTGTGAAAAGCTTTTCGTCACAGCAAACATACTACACCTATGCTTTTTTGCTCCAATCACTGATGGGGCATACATTTTTCTCAAAAGTTATGGTGGGGTCTGTAGTCATTAATGTTGCGAAGAAGTGTCTTTGTATTTGTTACACACGTCTTAGAGACATTCAGGTTAGTGTGTTTATGATTATTGAAAGTAAGTATGGTAATATGCATCTCTAGCAAAAGTAATTAGAAACACACTCGTTCACTAAAGAGACGTGAAAATGGTTGGGAAACACCGGTTTGGGCAATATAATATACTTATATTCATTCCTGTGTGGAAATGATTTCAAAGGGTGATACGATATTTCGTGGCAGCAATGTCAATAAGGCCGGATTTCTTTTAAAATTTATATCTGAGATTAACTTCTCTTATTTTTATTTTTCTTGAACCCCGCGTCTCGTAAGACTAATTACTCGGTTTCCATAAGTGATCGAAGTCAAAACACTGCCATTCACCACTGAACGGGAGGTCGGTCCAGTGCAAGGTTCAAGTCCAGCAAATTTTTGAAAGAAGAGGGCAAGTCGATTATATCTACCCCAATACTTTACTGGTACTTTGTTTTATCGAGCTCGAAAGAGTGAAAGACTAAGTTGGCCTTAGTGTTAATGACAATTTAGATTAGATAAAAACAAAAAAGATTAAAAAAAATTTTTGTCCTACCAAATCAGAACGAGATACTCAACACACCATGCCCTCAACCGTAAAAGAAAGCACCCCACCCGTGAGCTTTGGGAGGTCTGGGGTCAGTTCATCAAGATTCTTGGAACCAATATCGCATTAGATTTATGATTACACATGTACAGGAACGACTGAGGAGGAGGGCCACGTAGACGAATTCCATATAGCAAACTATATATTGAGTATGTATGTATGTATGTATGTATGTATGTATGTATGTATGTATGTGTGTGTGTGTGCGTGTGCACGTTATCAATCGGCAGAAGCTATAGAGTTACTCAAAGGTCAAGAATTTCGCATATTGGCAGTATATATATATATAT
>NC_069003.1:13804912-13806332 GCF_001194135.2 Octopus bimaculoides
TCTCTCTCCCTCTCTCTCCCTCTCTCTCCCTCTCTCTCCCTCTCTCTCACACATGCACACACACACAAACACACCACGAATACGCAGAAGCACACAGAAACACTCACAGACACTCGCACACACACACGTAAATGACGATTTTAATGCTTCCTGCTTTATTCTTTAGCTATCAGTCATCGCTGGTTCTGTATCCATCATTCAATCATTCATTCAATCAATCAATCAACCAACCAACCAATTTACCTATCTATCTGTCTGTCTGTCTATTTGTCTGTCTGTTTGTCTGTCGTTCTGTCTGTCTGCCTGCCTGCCTTCCAAGTCTTATGATGTTATCAGCTTGATGCATACAAACCTGGTCAAGGGATGCACGTCGATACTTGGTGGTTAAACGATTTTGCCGAAGGGATTTGATTCAAAGGCATTTTGGATCGATGTTAAGCCTCTTCCGCCTTCTTTTCGTTTTAGGAAGAGGTGATCTACATCACAGTTTATGTGGTGTGCTTCTTAGTATTTTTCGGGTTTTCACGTCAATGGCTCGGATTTCATCAAGCGTCCAAATGTTGCAAACACATTGTGGTCACCTGTTTTATTGAATGCAGAGAGTTCTGAGGTCCAAATTTTCTTTATTCGGCTGTAATATTCTTTAGTGACCCGTGTTTTATCTATCTATCTATCTATCTATCTATCTATCTATCTATCTATCTATCTATCTATCTATCTATCTATCTATCTATCTATCTATCTATTTCACAATTAATACAAACGACAAACACGGATCTCATCGATTTACTGTTATCCACCTCCATCCACCTTCATCCATCTTCTGTATGGAAAGTGTATCCATGCCATAATCCAGATTGTAAACACTTCCCTTAAAGCATTTTACCGTTTCATCCAACATGTTCTCACAACAATTGCTTAACCAAGCATCAATTCTTTCAACGAAATGATGGCGATTTATTTGGCGATATTGTATTTCATATTCCCCAGTCGCGTCCCAAACCTAGAGAACATATGGATTACACATATTATTGATTATTTATTAAATTAATCTTGGCTCTCAATAAATAAGGTACTTAATAAACATACATTCATATATACATATATATGGTGGCTGTCATCTCGTAGACAAGTATAATCGTCACTGGCAAATTATCTTAACTTACGTGTTGAGGACAATGGCTGACAGTAATGCTCGCACAGAAATTTCAAGTCGATAACAGCTTGCAAAACACCACTAAGAAACTCACATACAAAGCCAAAGAGGCCAGAAACAAGCAACAGTAAGATCTCCAGATTCGTGATGAGGCGGCCATTATTTAGGAATTTTCTTATTCCTAGATGTTCGATCAAAGACTCAGGGTTTCTTATTCTCAATATGTATATACCTACACGCGCGCGCGCGCGCGCACACACACAC
>NC_069003.1:13807596-13808990 GCF_001194135.2 Octopus bimaculoides
ATATATACATGCATACAGGGTGTCCACAAAAACACTCTCTGATTTCAAACAGGTGTAACATGTAACTTTATTGTAATAATCTTTCACAGTTAGTAGCTTCAGATGCAGGATTTCGTTTAGTTTCATGTGGTAGAGAGTAGCATTAAAGGCACCCAATGTGCGCCCCTCTGGTTGCTCGGAAAACATCGAGGCGATAGTCCATTTCGGTTCAGACGCTCAGCAGCGTATCTGGAGTTACCATGTGAACTGCTTCAGTGATCAAAATTTTCAGCTCCTCTAGGGTTGCAGGTAGTGGTGGTACACAAACTGTGCTCTTCACGTACCCCCAAGGAAAGAAGTCACAAACAGTTAGACCCGGTGATCTCGCAGGCCACATGCAGAACACCTGATCATCTCATTCAGTAGACCAATCCATCTGTTTGGCAAGTGCTCAGTGAGAAATCTCCTGACAGCGAGATGCCAGTGCAGTGGAGCACCATCTTGCTGGAAAAGGTAGTCATCACCCTCAGCAGCTAGTTGTGGAAACATCCATTTGGTCAGCATCTCCAGGTAACTTTGACCAATAATAGTTACCCCCTCAAAGAAGAAAGGGCCATACACTGTCTTCTCTGACACCGCAAAAAAACACATTAACTTTTGGTGAGTCTCGCTCAATTTCCTGGGTAGCGTGGGGATATTCAAGCCCCCATATCCGCACGTTATGCCTATTGGCTTTACCGTTCAAGTGAAATATCGCCTCAACACTGAAAATGATTTTTGACAGCTGGTTATCATTATCTTCCATTAATTGCTGGATATTCTCACAAATTCAAATTGCATTCCATTATCTTTCGGGTGGAATTTTGGACTAACTGCAGCTTGTAAGAGTGAAACTTTAGATGTTTGCGTAGGAGCTTGCAAACTGTGCTTTTGGGGAGGTGTAACTCTCGGCCAGCTCTTCGTATTGACTTTTTGGGTCTGTGCACGAATTTTCTTCTTACTCGATCAATAATTTCCTCCGAGATTGATGGTCTGCCAGAATGTCCCTTTCTCTGATCACAGATACACCATTCCTGTCTAAAATCGTTGTACCATTTCGGAATGGACTTGGGTATAGGTAGAATCGTATGATACGTGAGTCTGAAAGCATGTTGCACGGCCAAAATACAGTTTGATCTTGCAAATGCCAGCACACAGCAGCTACGTTGCTGTGGAGTGGCAGCCATTTTTAGATTTCCTTGCACCCCTGTAGTTTTAAGGTCAAAGATGTTTAATCACCCGAAAAAAAAATGAAATAACTGTTCTTAGAGAATAGGTTGACAACATGTTTATCGATATATTTGAATTAGTTTAAATATCATAACATCGTGAAATCAGGTTGTGTTTTTGTGGATACCCTGTATATCTATATATAT
>NC_069003.1:13810859-13812482 GCF_001194135.2 Octopus bimaculoides
ACACATACACTAGGTCACCTCATAAATAATGCGGTATTTTGCAATTGTATGAACTAAAAGTCGGCCGGGGGATGGGATAAATTACCTGCTTCAACTTGCAATAAAAGCAGGTAGTAATTTTACCTTGTGTTTATTCTTAGTGCAGTTTTAAAGAGAGCAGTTCAACCATTCATCAACACCTGCGTGCCATCGGAAAAGTCAGCAAATTGGGTCAGTGTGTGACATTCCAAAGGCTGGAGTATTTTATATGAGAAACGATACCCCACCCGAACATTGCCGGACATTGCCCCATCTGATTATCATTTCGCCGGACATTGCTCCATCTGATTATCATTTATTCCGCAGTCTTCAAAATCATTTGGACGGAAAAAATATGAATTCTGTAAATTAAAATCTATCATAAGTATGTTACTAGAATGGCACTGTTGAATAAAGCACTTAATACTGCTGAGACATTATTCAAAGCGCAGTGTGGGTGTTTGAGGTGGCTTATAAGGCCCAACTACTATCAGATCATTGACTTTGCTGTGCCCGGTGACTCATTCACAGTAAGCCACTGGAGAATGTGATATTTCCATCTGCGAAAAGGAATCATGCAGAAAAAAGTTCCACCCTTCCTTCTGTCGACACGATCCGCGTGGATGGTTGTGAAATTCCTCACTTTCGCTTCGGTTTCCAAGTGGGAGTTGTCAAGGTGCGTCTCAGTAAGAATGAAGAAAGGGATGTGGTGTGGATGGTTACCAACAATCCTCAATGAATTGGATCTTCCATTTTTGTGCACTGATGAAAGGGCTGACCCCTTGTGCATTGAATAGAAATGTGGAGGCTAGTGTAGCGGCTGGTTTTGACAGTTGCAGGGTTTTTTTTTGTGTAGTTATGTCTTAGTGACAGCAATGTGATGAGTTGATGGACTGGGGTAAAAGCATAGAATGGTATTGAGTGATGACTAAAAGGTTTCTTTTTTGTATCTCTTTTGTCAGGTTCAACACGGCTACAAAAGAATTTTCCTATTTAGGGAGCAGTTTTTGACTGAAGGTGTGGCTGCATTATTGGATAGGGTTGTCGTTTCCAATTTTGTTGTGGTTTTTGTTGTTTTTGTGTCTTCATGAAAAGACTGAACCAGCATTATTGCGGCAGGGGGTGTTTTTACAGTGGTTTGTGTGTTGGCTTGGAGCCCCGTCTCTGTTAGTGCGTCGGATCCCTGGAAGATGAGTGAAGGGACAATCATGCAGCAGACATAGTTTCTTGCATTGGAAATACCGGCAGATTTTGGCATTCCGACTTATGCGTGTTTTAGCGTTCAATTTACTATTTGATGTTGATGTTGATGTTATTGTGGGATGCGTGCTTTGGCCTTGGCTGGTAGTGTTTGTCTGGATTGTGCGTCTAGTACCAGGTAGATGTGTGAAGATGCAGTCTCTACGTGTGCAGAGCCTGTGATGTAGTAAATAACAGCATATTTTGGGGTTTCTTGTTTGTGTCGTGGGGGACGCATTCTGCTTCATAGATGTTTTAGGTTTTTTATACTACAGTAGGATTGGCGGTGGCGATGTGGGGGAAGAAAGCAGTGGATTATTATTAGTAGTTGAGGTGGTAGAGGACGATGGTGGCAGTAGTGGTGAT
>NC_069003.1:13813271-13814749 GCF_001194135.2 Octopus bimaculoides
ACACACACACACACACACACAATGAAGAAAAAATAGGATAATTTTCCCCTTATGCAGCAGAACTAATTAGCACTCTAATAGAACATCAGGAATATAAGACCAAGAAAGAGTGGACAAATTTCAGAAGTCAATGTTCTTAATCGCTCAATATATTTCACAGCGTCGGAATACTTCACAGCATCGGAATATTTAACAGCATACACAGCTGCACTCATGATATAATATGATATAATATAAAAATATAAAAATTTATAACCACATATAAATCATAAATGTACTTGCATGAGATCTTATGAGGTTGTGTATCCGTATTAGAAATCAATGAGGGTATTAAAAGATGCGCATGGTGAATGTAAAGCGGTAATCCAAATAAATGAAATGGTGGTATTAGACGATTTTAAGAAGAATCTTCAGCAGGTACAAAGTCTGACGGCCATTTCAAGAGTATGTAGGTTGAGATGGGTGAATCATTTCCAACCATAACAATCATCTACAGTTCTCTCATCAGAGGTAATTTAAGAGGGTTTACAAAAGAGTTCTATTTAATTGAAAACAACACAAGAATTTTTAAAGAATTTTAAAAATTCGCATGTTGTATCGAAAGAACATACTGTTCAGACGAATGATGTATAACAAGAGCTGAGTTTACATGTTTAAATAGATTATAGAACTATTGATAATAGTGTTTTAAGATGAATCCAAATGCTCAAAGAGTAAATAGGTTAAAATCATACAAAAATTTAAACGTTGATAAATATTTATGTCTACAAAGAATTATGACATCTGAAATCTTATTAAGTAAATTTTTTTTTATCAGTACGGAGTATATTGATTGATTCTTTTGTGCATAATTTACAATTTCTATTGTATGTATTGCATGGTGTAGTTTCCGTTATAATAGACCAATCCAGACTGAATTCTTTACTAGGAAATTTTATTTATTAATGTGGGTAGCTAGTGCGGTTGAGTTTTTTGTTTCTTGATTAATAAATGAATTTGTGTGTCCCTGTATTGAGACCAGCTGTATTGTCATCCCTATTGATACCGCTATTCCGAAGTTTTAATCTAATATTGGCTGCTATAATAGATTGCGACCAAAACACGTCTGTTGGGATAACTTTTATATCACTGAAACAACTGTAAGACTACCTTTCTCTTTATAAATGTCCTAGACATTTCACACTGCCTCGGCTTTGGTGTCTCATTTTATTTAACATATATAGGCTCACATATGACCCGCATTAGACTCCTCACTCATAGTATTATTGAACCGGGAGTCTAACAGCGGTCCTTCCGTAGCACTTACATAACCTTACCTGCCTTTTGGGTCTTCTGGATACCAAAATCTCTCCCATATATATACTTGGGTGAGTATCTTCTACTATAACCTCGGGCCGACCAAAGCCTTGTGAGTGGATTTGGTAGACGGAAACCGAAAGAAGCCTGTCGTATATATATATATATATATATATATATAT
>NC_069003.1:13816115-13818520 GCF_001194135.2 Octopus bimaculoides
TATATATATATATATACACATTTGTGTGTGTGTGTGTGTGTAGCAAATAAGTAACAAGAATATCCAGGTATTAGTGCATTACTGCTGTTTCAGGCTGCTCCATTTAATCAATCAATGTAAGCATTACATCAATTTGAAATATACCACCTACCTTGGATGTATAAGACCACATAGCTTTTCAACCCACAGGATACTCCCTTATAATTTTTTTAAGGAAATTTTTCATCAGAATTTGAGAATATAGGAATTACATGCCTGTTGCTATTATTGTAGCAGAAAGAAGACGGTGTATTTCAAGTTGATGTAATGCTTGCATTGATTGATTAAATGGAGCCGCCTGAAACGGCCGTAATGCATTAATACCTGGACATCGATCCAGACACGTTTTCCACTATTCGAAGTAGTGCTGGAACTTTTGCGAAGTGATACCTTTTAACGCCTCTGTCGTTTTTTTTCTTCACCTCTTCCACATTTGCAAATTCCATAGCACCAGGTTTCGTCACCAGTGATGACCTTCGAAAAAAGGTTCGGATCAACTTCCAACTGTTCTTTAAATTCATGACGCGCATTCAGTCGTGATTGCTTTTGAACTTTTGTGAGCAAGTGTGGCACAAATTTTGCTGCAAATTTTTTTATTCGCAATTCTTCGCTCAAAATTCGTTATCAGGAACTCCAGGACACAGCATCAAATCAACAAGTTCGTCAGTTGATCGTGATGGTTCTCCAAGATCAGTTCATGAATTTTTGTGATGCTTTCATTCGTTCGGGAGCCGTTCGGGTTGGTCTTCAAGCGTCGAGTGACCATTCCTAAAACGTGAAAACCACTCGTAAACTTGTGTTTTGCTCGTGGCAGCGTCCGTGTAAGCTGTTTGAAGCATGACAACTGTTTCGACCGCCATTTTCCTCATCAGAATACAGAATTTCACGAAAGCACGTTGATCCTTCGTTTAAGCCATTGCAAAAATCAATGAACAGGGAAGAATCACTGCAAAACAAATATGCACCACGTGGAAGAACAACCCTATTGGAAGACACCTGTCAGCAGATTGATGCCTGAGGGTTGCATCAAGGGACTTCTAGCGGCGGAAGCCTGAACTACCATGGGCTTGTCTCACAGAGAACGTTTCCGGTTACTTTTGGATACCTCCTTGTATATGGCTGTCCATTCGTGACCGAGGAAGACCATATCACTGATCAATAAAATTACTGCGCACTCAGATAATATTCAACTTTACCCTCGTGAATTCTGCTGGTGGTACTTGTGACCCCAGCTCTCGATAGACATACACGTTCGCAGTTACTGCAGATGGAACTCCCCCCCATTCACTACACTGGCGCTTACGTTCAGCATGCAAAATACGTGTCTCTTCAATAATACCTACACCATTATTTCGTTTCCTCCATTGGTGGCGACGACAAGCATTGCTTTCCCAGTTGAGCTTCCATACCTCACATGCCTTCAACGAGGAATTTATATACAATCTTTAAACCGTAGTCTTGGTTTCTTCTGCAGGCACTTTCCAGAAACAAGTTCAACATAGAGCATCTGTTTTTGAATCCCCGAATCATTCATCCGAACAAGGTGTCCAATCCAGTATAATCGGTGTTTCTGCACCATCGCCTCAATGCTCAAGATGGCGGCTCCTGTCAAGCCCTCCAGTCCAAAAGGACCAGCCAATACTCAGAATGTGTCTCAGACATCTCGGATGGAAATGTTGAAGAACGCTTACATGAAACCTGTAAAGGGTCCATGACTCACATGAGTAAAGGAGCGACGTCAGAAAACACTCTTTTGTTCGGTTTGTGACGCTATGTTGGGATCAGATACGAGACTCAATAGTCCAGACGGAAACAGTTGTCCTCTGAACACGCGCGCACGCGCACGTACACATACAAACATATATATATATCTGTATATATATATATATATGTATATATATGTGTATATTCATACGCATACACATATGTATATATGTAGGTATATACTATCAATATGCATGCATATTGATAGATCGTTAGGTACGTCGCAAAGGCATAGACGTATATATACACATAAATATAGATGCGAAAACAGACACATCTATACTCCTTCATCTCGTGCGCATATCCAGACGTACATGGACTCACATCCAACATACACACATAGACACACGCACTCAAATGTACGTACGTATGCATGTATGTACGTATGTATGTATGTATATATGTATGCATGTATATATATATATATAAGATAATAAGAGTGAAAAAACTACAGAAGGCTTGTGTTACATGGTTAAAGTATATATTTAAATTATGTCAGAAAAATGTTATAAAATCTTTTTGGTATATAAACATTGTATTTTGAGAAATAACCGGTTTCGTGTTGTCTTTTCAAATTATGTATGTGTGTATTTTATATATAT
>NC_069003.1:13818765-13819973 GCF_001194135.2 Octopus bimaculoides
ATTTTATTGTCTGCTCACCAAAATGAACAATCTTATCGATAATGGCGAAATTATGATGATTGGTTGATGGCAACTGACGAGGGATGAGCATAAGAACGCGTTACATATGTGTTTTTTCCTTGTGTTCCTTAGTCGTCCCTCTGTGCAATTTTTTCTCTTTTTCACTCTCTCTCTCACCCCCTCTCTCACTCCCAGCCACCCCCTCTCTCACTCCCAGCCACCCCCTCTTTCCCTATGTATATATATATATGTATGTATATATATGTATATGTATATATATATTTATATAACAAATGAGAGAAATAGAAAATGGAAATCACGAGATTTTTTATTAATTACATGTATGTATTTGTTTATATATATATATCTATATGTATGTATACACGTATATATATATGTGTATATATAGATGTATATATATACATATATGCATATATATATTTATATACATGTACAAACACACACACATGCACACTCACCCCCCACCACACACATAAGATGTATTCAAAAGCTTATACATAATGGACCGTCCCGTCGATTTCGATGTTTTCCCTTTTGTTTTGTTTCAGTTCCGATGGCTATGTCTTTTATGAGACTGTAAACCAGCCACTGCCGAGGTCAACTTTGCCTTTCATCCTCTCGCGGTCGATAAAATATGTGCCAACTTAGCACTGGGGTCGATGTAATCGATTCGGTCTTCGCCACCCGCCAACATTACTAACCTTGTGCTAAAATTCGAAACCATTAATATAATGAAAGGCAACGAGATAGTAGACCCATTACTGCATCGGACAAAATTCCTTGCAGTATTTCTACTGGGTATTTACGTTCTGAGTTCAAATGGCATCGAGGTCAGCTTTGCCTTTCATCCTTATGGTATCGATAAAATCAAGCATCCGGCTAGTACTGGAGTTGATAATATCGACCAGTCCCCTCCCCTCAAAATTGATGGCTTTGTGTCTCAATCAGACGCCATCAATATAATGAATGAGAGAAAGGAGAGAAAGAGGGAAGGAGAGGAAGAGGGGAGGGGAGGGCAGTAGGATGGAGGGAGGGAGAGAAAGATGGAGCGAGAGCGGAAGAGAAAGGAGATCGTACCTACATTAATGCCAATTATTTCGGCACGTTTATATTGTGTGTGTGTGTGTGTGAGAGAGAGAGAGAGAGAGAGAGAGAGAGAGAGAAAATAGTGAGATGGAGAGAGAAAG
>NC_069003.1:13819993-13820346 GCF_001194135.2 Octopus bimaculoides
GAGAGAGAGAAGGGGAGAGGGAGAGAGAGAGAAGGTGAGAGAGGGAGAGAGAGAGAAAGAGAAGAGGATAGAAGGAGAGAGAGGGAGAGAGAGAGAGAAGGGGAGAGGGAGAGAGAGAAGGAGAGAGAGAGAGAGAGAGAGAGAGAGAAAATAGTGAGATGGAGAGAGAAAGGGACCGACAGAGGAGAAAGAGAGAGATAGAGAGAAAGAAACAGGAGAGAGAGAGAGAGAGACAGGAAGAGAGAGAGACAGGAAGAGAGAGAGACAGGAAGAGAGAGAGAGGAGAGAAAAGGAGAGAGAACGAGAGAGAGCGAGAGTGAGTTTTGTGAATGGTGTCTGAATGATCTTTTACT
>NC_069003.1:13820579-13822202 GCF_001194135.2 Octopus bimaculoides
GAGCCAACTGGCAGGATACTTAGGAACCGAGCAAGAAGGAGGTGGTTCAGTTGATCCAGCCGAAAAGAGTAATGACGATTGCTTTTGACAGGGTCCAGTGGAAGTGGCATGAAGACTCTATCCTCACGGCCCTCCCAGGAATAGTTGATGATGAAAATGGATGGGTGGATATATGAGTGCGTGTGCGTGTGTGTGCGTGTGTGTATGCGCGCGTGTGTGTGTGCGTGCGCGTAGGTGCGTGTGTGCGCAGGTGTGTGTGCGCAGGTGCGTGTGTGCGTATGTGTGTGTGTATGTGTGTGCGGGCTCGTGCCTGCATGTGAGTGTATGTGTGGGTGCGCAAGCGCGCGTGTGTTTGTGTGTGTGTATGTGTGTGATTGTGCGTATGTGTATGTGTGTGAGTGAGGTAGGCCAAGAACGAGGTGGTTGGATATTATCCATAGTCTCAGACTATTCTTGGGAATCCAGCTCAGAAAGTGTAATGACACTGGCTTGTGTTAGGACCCCGTGGGGGAGGTACTTGAAGACTCTGCCTCCATGACTGGCAGGAGACCAAGGAGTAGACCAAGAACAAAGTGTTTGGACAATATTCATTGTCTGAGTAGGTCACAATAGAGGAATCCAGCCAGAAAGTGCAATAATGGTTGCTTCTGAGAGGACCCTATGGGGAAGGTGACAGGACTCTACCCCCACAACCCTCCCAGGAACAGGGGATGGAGATAATGGATGAATGAATGGAAACCATACAACAAATACCGTAAAAACACCCATAAATTATTTTAAAACAGCTTTTTTTTCTCGACTTTAAATCTGAAAATGTTTTAATTCCATTTCCAATATTTATCTCTTTATATTTTTCAGTTTTATTTTTCTTTTGACAAAATTGTGAGAGGATTTAATCTGTTTTGTGTCATGGGCGACAATAAATATATCTTCATAAGCTCTACTCACCTAAAAATTTCTTTTCCTCATGTCAACAGTTTTATAGATGAACAATTCACAGATTTGGCCTGACAAGCTCTCGCTTAAAATTCATGATGAATGTAGCAGTTTCAAAACGCAAATCCTTAATTTGTGTTCAATATAAGCCGTAGAAATTCTCAAACAATTTTCAAAATAAATTTTCTAAAACAATACAAGCATTTTGTATTAACGCATGTGTTGAGTTGATCTTAATAGCTTTTCCAGATTGTATTTTATTGCCACAGCTAGGGTCCAATATTCAACAACAACAATTTCATTGACGCAATTGACTCCCCCATAGGTTATCACATCTGATAACTTCAGCAGACCCAGTTAAGCGAATGCGCTTCTTAAAAATTATAAAATAAACCAGAGCTTTACCCATAGTATTCGTTATCACTTAAACTTCCATAAGTGCGTTCATGCGGCTCTTGAGTCACTCTGATGCTTCTGCTAAAACACCGGTTTCAAATTTTGGCACAAGGCCAGCAATTTAGTGGGGAGGAGGTAAGTCGATTACATCGACGCCAGTGCTCGACTGGTACTTATTTTATCGACTCCGAAAGGATGAAAGGCAAAGTCGATCTCGGTGGAATTTGAACTCAGAATGTAAAGTTCCAACTACTAAATGCGTGCTAACGATTCTGCCAGCTCGCTACCTTC
>NC_069003.1:13822474-13826231 GCF_001194135.2 Octopus bimaculoides
AAAAATGGGGAGGGCTGTTTTTTTTTAGTATATTTGCTACATTCTTCGTGTTTACATATAGTGAGAGATGCGTGGCTTTGGAGAGCTTTAACTCTTCTTTCTAGCAAGCAGGTGCATATTGTACCCTGACTTTTAATAATACATACATACATACATACATGTATATATATATATATATATATATGTGTGTGTGAGAAATATCAGGAAATATAAAAAAACTCCTTCCTGAGACTCACAGGGCCGGTTTTCCCCAATTCTATGACGTATATTCAACGCCCCCACCCCAGACGGGTCACTAGTCCGTCACAGCAACACACATTTTTGCAACTGAGTGGCTTGGAGCCCCAGAATATAACGACTCACTTGGTCCAGTAATCGAAAACACAACCTTACAATCATGACTCCAATACCCTAACCACTAGGCCACGCGCCTCCACAGAAAATATGACCAACATACAAAAACTGAAATTAAAATTTCATCAAATTTCTTGGTGCTTATACGAAATGATGAAATGAATACTAATTTTTCCCGAAAGAAAAATATTTATTACTTTAAAAATGAAATTAAATAAAGTAAATTTCTCTCTCATATATTTGCAATAAGAGTGATTTTTGTTTTTCTCGATTTTATCAACATAATCGCGATCTACTCTATCCACCTCTGCGAAATTTTATTTAAAAATATGAATGTTTTTCAGAGTTACATAACACGCATCCTACACTTCTTATAAACTCTGTCGCTTAGTCTCTCTACTACTCTTTCTTCCTTCTCTTTTTATCTGATATAAGAAACGTCACAGGAGAAATCAACCAGCAAAACAGTCACCATTTATATTGACTATTATATATTTATCTTCTATCTTTCATCTTTTACTTGTTTCGGTCATTGGAATGCGGCCATGCTGGGGCAACGTCTTGAAGAAATTTTTTTTAGTCGAAGGAATCGATCCCGGTACTGATTATTTTGTTTGAAGCCTGGCACTTATTCTATCGTACTCTTTTACTGCACCGCTAGTTACCGGGTCGTAAACACACCGACAACGGTTGTCAGGCGGTGGTGGGGGACAAACACAGGCACAGACACGTCCTCGCACACACGCACTAAGACACACATGTGCATGTACAATGGGATTCTTTCAGTTTTCATCTACTAAATCAACTCACAAGGCTTTGACCGATTCGAGGTTATAGTAGAAGACACTTGCCCAAGGTTCTACGCAGTGGGACTGAATCCGGAACCATGTAGTTGGGAACCAAGCTTCTTGCCACACAGCCACGCCTGCTTCCTATATAGAGAGATTTGCTTACATATTTTCAGCAGGTTGTATCATCTGACCTGTGTAGCTCTTGACCCTGAATCCTGATCAAGAGATCAGACACTCCAGCCTACACAGCCGAGAAACAAAACGGTGAGTCTTCGAATGACAGCCACCGTCGGCTAAGTGAGGAGGTGTTCATAACTAGCAATCCTTTGAATTTACCGATCATGACTTATCAGTCCAATTCCTTAGACCCCCACCCCTGTTTCATGATAAAATGTATCACTTCTTACTTTTCTTTGACCTCACCACAAAATGGTGGCGAAGTAAAATGCTGTTTATTAGTCTTTAAATGTGCTGCCCCAAACCACGAGCAGTTAACTCCTTCACGAATCGAGGATTTTAGAAAAGAAGACCTAAACGACTCTTTTAATTCGTACATCTTTGCCGAAATCTCCGGATGATTTTCCTTATGTCTAACGTGGGTGACCCTTCCCCGCCTTTCATTCCCACATCTCACCTACGCAACATTTTGAAACAAGCTTAACACATTTTATTTAATTTTATTATCTTTACATATTTTCTTATATTTTGAAGATCACGAAGGCACGATGCGGCACCTTCCAGAATGTGACGCTGTGGGCGACTGCCCGAGAGACCAGCATCTTCAGCCAGTCCTGCTATTGGGCAGAGAGACTCTGCAGTGATTATGAGTCAATTTGATGGTTATGCAAGTTTAACAGAAACTTCGAACGGATGGAAGCTGTTCAAAACGAGTAATTTCCTGTGACGGCTGATGAGTTATATCACGCATCTCCTGCACAACGTTATCATTAGCTGTTTCGGTATCTGAAATGTCTCAGTCAAGCATAGTTTACACTCTCGTGCTTCTTTCTTATATGAAGTGGCTCTGTTAAAAATGTCCCAGATTATTGGTGCACGATCAGATTTGCGATAGTGAAATGCCAGTTACATTGGTCTTTAAAGGTGCTTGCGTTTAGCTACGTTCAACTTTTTAAATATAGCATAGTTGTTATAAATATCACCACCATAGAGAGACATGATCATGTAAGGGGTAAGATCGAAGGTTTCTACGGTTACAAATTGCATTTATACTTTAGTGGTAAACGTTTCTCTTTCCTTCTTCGGTATAACAAATTCCTAAAGGAATATTGGTGACTACATGCATACTGTACAGTGTGTTAGACTAAATTACTTTGGTCTTCCAAGTTCTGCACTGTGTTTCTTGGATAATTGTTTCTCACTAAAGCTACTCCGTGTTAGTATGTCTTTGTAATGACTGATGGTAGATCTAATTATCCTATTTAGTAGATCCTTAATTATAGCTGTTGGTGATTGGAATTTTTATGTATGTGCATGGTTTCCTCGATTGACTTTCTGGAGGAGCAGTATTTTCCTGTGGTTAGATATATTGCCTAAATGCTATCTACTGTTAAGTTGGTGCTAATAGTAATGTTTAAGGGATTATCTAGAATATTGGCACCACGTCTTTTCTCAATGAATTTATGGCGTAGACATTAATGTTTTGAGTAATTGCTAAACCGTCGTCTCTGTACAAACCTACAGTTACGATGTGATTCACTTTCTGATAGCGTCTAGTATGAACAATCCCAAAATGAATACTTCCACTCTATCATAGTTGTCTATAGAGACAGCACTCCTTTTTCAACCAATAAGAATCGTCATGATATAAGATCCACTTGTCAACAGTCATCCCCATTTTAATATCGAGGTCGTTAATAGTGATGATTATCTTCCGCATTCCAAGGATTTAACAACAAAAATGAGAAGTTTACGATGACAAATCAAGTGGATCTACACAGTGTTTTTTTAATATTGTCCAACCATTTAAAGACGGTATCGCTGTAGTTCCGTTGAGCTATTCTAGTTGTGTCTCTTATTCTAAAATTAATTACATCGAGAATATATGATGAGCATTTCATTTTCAAATGAGTTTAAGAATCATAATTGACCTTATGATTCTTAAGGGTGATGTAGACGGGTTTCTTTCAGTTCCCATTTACAAAATCCACTCACAAGGCTTTGGTCGGTTCGGCGCAATAGTAGAAACTCGAAGTGCTACGGCCCAAAATCATGTTGCTGGAAAACAAATCTCGCACTACAGAGCAACGCATGCACCTATACGAAACAATAATTGTTAATGAATTAAACGATACAACATGTTCTAAGTTTCTGGTAAATATCATGACCCAAGAAATACGAGAAATAACCCTATAACGCATACGACCATGGGACCAGGAGCGAAGGGACAGCTGAGATGAAAGCAGACGATCGCGTGGATCGTCTCATCACTACTACTACTACTACTACTACTACTACTACTACTACTACTACTACTACTACTACTACTACAACCACTACTACAACAACTAGCACTAATGCAATCACCAAGATCATCCATCACATTCGTTGTCGTTACCTACCTACCTACCTACCCACCTACCTACCTACCTACC
>NC_069003.1:13826580-13826984 GCF_001194135.2 Octopus bimaculoides
TACCTACCTACCTACCTACCTACCTACCTACCTACCTACCTACCTACCTACATACATACCTACCTACCTACCAACCTACCTACCTACCTACCTACCTACATACCTACCTACCTACCAACCTACCAACCTACCTACCTACCTATCTATCTATCTATCTATCTATCTATCTATATATCTATCTATTTATCTATCTATCTTTCTATCATCTTATTACCACCACCACCATCACCACCACCAGGATGACAGCGACCTTCTCGCACGACCACGCCGACCACGCCGACCACGACCACCACACTACCACTGCCACTACTATCACCACTACAACCAGTACTACTCTATAAACAACACTGTTACCACCTCCACCACCACTACCACCATCACCACCATCATTACTGACATCGCCG
>NC_069003.1:13828328-13828877 GCF_001194135.2 Octopus bimaculoides
ATATATGTGCCTGTGTGTGTATAATATACACATACACACACATTCACACGCACACATTTACACACACATACATGCATATATTCATACATATACATACACACATATCTACACATACATACTTACGCACATACGTATATAAGATGACAATCTCCACCGTGTTCTTCAGCTAACGACAAATTTAGAGAAATTTGGTTGTCATGTCTAGCAGTTCCAGCAACCACGTGTAGATCATCTAGCTGGTTTGTTGTTGCTGTTGTTGTAATAATTGTTGTTGTTGTTGTTGTGATAATTGTTGTGTTGTTCCCGTTGTCACTGTATCATAATAGAAACTGTGATTCTGTGACGTTGATGCCTTTCTTTAATTACTTTGTTTTTGAAAACAGCAGAAATCACACACACATAACCCTCACATCTCCATGCATACAAAGAAAACAGCTCTAATCGAAACTAGAACCACAGACTCGTTGTGTTCACATAAAAACACACACACATACACCCCCCCCACCCACACATTGTTTTATTCTTTTACTTGTTTCAGTCATTAGACTG
>NC_069003.1:13831062-13833689 GCF_001194135.2 Octopus bimaculoides
TATATATATATATATATATATATATATATATATCGTGGCACTCCGTCGGTTACGACGACGAGGGTTCCAGTTGATCCAAACAACGGAACAGCCTATATATATATAGGTATATATGTATGCATATATACATGCGCGCGTGTGTGTTCTTTCTTTCATTCCTTCATTCCGTTCTAACTTGACCTACATCTGTTGCACTTTTTACTCATTTACAGAACTTTAATCCAGATTACACCACTTAACACTTATTTTTTATCTAACATCCACTTCACACAAACACAGACACACAGATACATACTTACGCGCGCACACACAAACACGCACACACTCACACATGCACACACACATGCATATACGCACATATACACACGCACCAACGCCCACCCTTGCATATATTTAAGCTGATATCACAAGATTGGGGGCAGAGGGAGGTATTTGCTAATAGTTGTCAGTTGAGGGTTTGCATGTTGTATCCTAAGTAAGACTTGTGGAACCTCAAGCATAACAGGAATAGAAGAAATGCTTTCAAGACTACGTAGAGGCTTCTAAGGAAGCATCTAGTAGGGTCTGGTTGAAAAGAAGTGATCTGTAGAGGTCAGAAGAATGGTATTTGGACATAGGCCTAAGCTTAGTCAACCTAGGTCACGTCCCCGGTGTATGTTGTAAAAGCTGAAACATCCACTGAGTTTAGAATACTGCTGACACTGACGACGTGTCCAAATATTGCATCTGTAGGTGTATATGTATGTATGTATGTATGTATGTATGTATGTATGTATGTATGTTTGGATGGATGGATGGACATGTTATGAAAGACATTTCAAATTGTTAGAACAGTTCCACCAAAAAGGCCTTCATCGTATTTTGAACATTAAATGGAGTTCTTTTACTCCCAACACAGATGTCCTTGCGTCTGCAGGCATCACCTCAATTAAAGCAATGATTTTGAGAAACCAAATGAGATGGCGTGGCCTATTGTTCGAATGACGGATAAACGCACACCCAAACAGCTGTTTTATGGTGAGCTTGCAGAGGGGAAATGCTATCAATGAAAACCTAAAAAAAAAAAGGTTTAAGAACGGCATAAGAACTACCATGAAGTTGCTTGGAATGGATCCAAAGGACATAGAAACCCTTGCTTCGGATCGAGTTAGATTGCGAACAAAAGTGTGGAGTGAAGTGAAAGCATTTGAAGAGGCCAGGATAAGACATGCAAGACTCAAGAGAGATTTAAGGAAGAGTGTTACGATCACGAAGGTGAATCACAATGATCTTTTGTGTGAACAGTTTGTGACAGACCATGCCTTTCTTTTGCTGGGTTTAAATCTCATTTGCGAACCCATGAACAACGAACTTCCACCAACTATTCTGCCTATATGTCTGTGCAGACCTTTCAGTGCAATGTATGCCAGAAGATCTGCAAATCTAATGGAGGCCTCAAAGGAGATATTAAAATCCACAAGGATCAGAACTTAACTGCAGCTCTTGGTGGTCCAAATTGGACATGCAATCTATGTGGGATGTCTTTTCAAACCATTGTCTGGTTTAAAAAGCCACATCAGATGTCATGATGGAGGTAAGGTGTAGGCACAGGAGGCGCTCGAACTCTGCATAAGGAGTAGACAACCACTATGTATGTATGTATGTATGTATGTATGTATGTATGTATGTATGTATGTATGTATGTATTAACTATATGGCTTGGATAATTGTTCGGCTATGTCTTAACATGAAACCAATGGTAACCTTAATACAAAGATAAAGAATCTTTATTCACCAATGTGGTGTTGAGCACTCATTCTCATTGTTTGATATTTACATACACACACAAACGCGCGCACGCGCGCACACAACACGCGCACGCGCGCGCACACACACACACACACACACACACGAATATATATTATCATACAGACAAGACAGTAATATTTCGACCGCGGTATAACCATAAAAGCATCAGAAAGATTGGGCATTTTACCCTTGTATGACGGAAAAAGTTGTCATATAAGGGTAAAATAGCCAATCTTTCTGCTGTTTTCACAGCTATACTGCGGTCGAAATATTACTTTCTTGTCTCTATGGTACGATACACATTTGACGCCTACAAGAACAAAAAAGTTTCTTCACATATCTTGTTGTGTGTGTATATATTATCTTCTTCCCTCCTGGCCCCTCTAAACTTCTCTTCACTCTCGACATCCAGAGCCCTTACATGGTGATCCTTCACCACGAGGGGCTGCGCGCACTCCAACATTTCCTTGACCTGCGACCAAAGCTCCAGCCTGACACATCCGCACTCCTTCGAATGGCCGAACTTGTCCTCTCACTTAACTGCTTCTCGTTCGCTGGTGATTTTTACCAGCACGCCTAGAGAGTGGCCACGGGAACGAGAATGGGCCCCAGCTATTCGAACCTGTTCGTTGGCTACGTTGAAGCCCAAATATTCTCAAGTTCACTGATCCCACTCCCGAACTATACGGCCGTTATATTGACGGCTGTATCGGTGCGACCTCACTCTCCCGCGAACATCTAGACTCCTTCCTCCCTTTTGTCAAATCTTTCCATCCTGCCCGCCACTTCTCCTGCACCATCTCTGACACTTCTGTCTCCTTTCTTGACATTTCGGTCAG
>NC_069003.1:13834698-13835628 GCF_001194135.2 Octopus bimaculoides
TTTCAATCATTAGACTACAGTCATGCTGGTGCAACGCGTTGAAGAATGTCCTTAGTCGATCCCAGGACTTTTTTTAAAGCCTGGTACTTACTCTATCAGTTTCTTTTGCCGAACCGCTACACTACGGTGACGTAAAAATACCGATTGTCAAGCGTTGGTGGGAGACAAACACAGACGCAGATGCATATGCGCACACGCACATACGCACACACGCGCGCGCACAAAGACACATGCACATATATATATATATATATTGCCTAAGGTGCTACGCAGTGGGACTGAACTTGAAACCAGATGGTTGGGAAGCAAGCTTCTCACCACACAGCCACGCGTGTATGCATGCATGTATGTATGTATGTATGTATATATATATATATATATATGTATATATATATATATATATATATATAGGTTATGAGACATTTTAAGGAGAGGTAGTTATAACTGTCCTAGATTATTCTAATTTCAGTTAGTCAATACTATACAATTTAGAAGTCGAGTAGCCATGTTTTTATTCGAGATTGGAGAAGATTTTAATAGCACTAAGAACACACCCTACTAAAGTACTTGTCACAGTTACAACCTAGTTAACCAGTAAGTTGATATAGATGGGTAATATCAAAACTGTCCCTTATGTTCCCAGACCTATGCTCCCTGCAACTCCTTGCTGAAGGAGAACCTCAAGGGGCAGTCGTTTTGAAGACATTGAGAAAATGGACTCTGTGACAAGGGTTCTGGACACCTTCGCTTAGGAGGACTTTCATGGGAACTTCGAGAAGTGGTTAGAGCATCACAACAAATACATTAAAATCACAGGATCTTACTCTTGTACTTGAAAAAGTACAAAACCTCATGAATGTATCTTGTGTATGCGTATGTGGGTATGTCTATCTATCTATCTATCTATCTATCTATCTATCTATCTATCTA
>NC_069003.1:13835728-13836656 GCF_001194135.2 Octopus bimaculoides
AATTGTTTGTGATGCGTTCTGTGGATCTCATGTAATATACGCAGGTTCCTATTTTGAATGGTACATCGCAGGAACACATATGACCCATCAACAAACATAGTACCAACACATATTTCTTACCGACTAATATAATACCAACACAGTGATTTCAAATTTTGGCACAAGGCCAGCAATTTGGGGGAAGGGGTAAGTCGGTTGCATCGACCCAGTATTCAGCTGGTACTTATTTTATCGATTTGGATAGCATGAAAGCAATGTCGACTTCAACGGAATTTGAACACAGAATGTAAACAGAATAAGTAGTACCAGTACATATTACCTACGAACTAAACCAAATTAACCTTCAAAATATAAAAAAGCCTGAAAACAAGCATGGATGTTTAGGACAAACATTTATGAAAATGCTTTGGACAGGCAGGAGTTTAAAGATATGAGAGGAACGCACATTAGATTATTAGGTCATATAATTAGGTCATCCTACTCGGTTGGATGATCATGGCTGGAGTGTCATAGGCCTACCCAATCTAGGATTGACTTGGAGAGTTAACAAATACAGCAATCTTTAAAAGGCTCGTCTGCTGTATCATATTCTCTCTTCAAAAGATCTGCCTACCTGTTTGTTTGCTTGTTTGTCTGTCTGTCTGTCTGTCTGTTTGTCTGTCAGTATTCCATCCTCTTCCCCCTCTTTTTACTCCCCATTCTCCCTTCCACTGTTGTCTTTCTGTCTTCCTAATTAATTATCACGTGACTTAGATACACCAGCTGTCTACATCTTTATCTTGATGCTCTCTGTATCTCTCCAACTTACAATCTCTCTCACACACTCTCTCCTCTCTCTCACACACTCTCTCCTCTCTCTCACACACTCTCTCCTCTCTCTCACACACTCTCTCCTCTCTCTCACACACTCTCTCCTCTCTCTCACACA
>NC_069003.1:13836666-13837651 GCF_001194135.2 Octopus bimaculoides
TCTCTCCTCTCTCTCACACACTCTCTCCTCTCTCTCACACACTCTCTCCTCTCTCTCTCTCTCTTTCACACACAAACACACACACACACAAACACACACACACACACATATATATATATATATACATATACATATTTATATATGTATACATTTATGCATACCCTTACAAAGATATGTACACACATACCCATGTACACACAAGCATAGCCCACAAACGAAAATACGTACACACACACATATATGTGTATATATTTGTATATATACACACACACACACATCCGTTGGAATCCCCTCCCCAACAAAAGAAAAATTCTTCCAATTCACCACTACAACTTCTAAGGAAGTCCATATCCAATCTGATGATTGGGAAGATGGAATTCGAATAAGAAGATGCCAGCTGTTACAACCATAAAATAACTTTCTGGTGTTGAGTGCTTCTTTTCCCTTTTTAAATTTCTCTTGTCTGTACTTATGTACTTAACATACATACATACATACATACATACATACATACATGTTGGCACTCCGTCGCTTACGTCGTCGAGGGTTCCAGTTGATCCGATCAACGGAACAACCTGCTCGGGAAATTAACGTGCAAGTGGCTGAGCACTCCACAGACACGTGTACCCTTAACGTAGTTCTCGGGGATATTCAGCGTGACACAGTGTGACATGGCTGGCCCTTTGAAATACAGGCACAACAGAAACAAAGAGTGATAGAAAGTTGTGGTGAAAGAGTACAGCAGGGTTCGCCACCACCCTCTGCCGGAGCCTCGTGGAACTTTAAGTGTTTTCGCTCAATAAACACTCACAACGCCCGGTCTGAGAATCGAAACCGCGATCCTATGACCGCGAGTCCACTGCCCTAATCAATGGGCCATTGCGCCTCCACATACATACATACATACATACATACATACATACATACATACATACATACATACATACATAAATGCAGTGCTGAAGAGTGAAGTGAGCAACATTGT
>NC_069003.1:13838223-13839125 GCF_001194135.2 Octopus bimaculoides
CAAAGAGTGATAGAAAGTTGTGGTGAAAGAGTACAGCAGGGTTCGCCACCACCCTCTGCCGGAGCCTCGTGGAACTTTAAGTGTTTTCGCTCAATAAACACTCACAACGCCCGGTCTGAGAATCGAAACCGCGATCCTATGACCGCGAGTCCACTGCCCTAATCAATGGGTCATTGCGCCTCCACATACATACATACATACATACATACATACATACATACATACATACATACATACATACATAAATGCAGTGCTGAAGAGTGAAGTGAGCAACATTGTACGAGTTAGCAGTGAACTCCTCAAGAAACACTCTCTTCCTGACGATCTTCTATACAGCCCCAAAACAGCTGGGCTCTCTTACTTCAGAGAAGACCTGGATGGAAAGCACTCAGCATACACACACAAGAAAAAAAGACTATGCCGGAAGCTTGAAGAAGACAGTATAATCGACATGAAGCACAGCCTCTCTTGGACACAAGACCATTACATGGCATTTCACTTTGAAGGCTATGCGTTTTCAATCCAGGGACAGGAGAATGCCACAAAGTACCTGGTGAACAAGAGAGACAGTGACGCTCTTGTAATCCCAAGGTGACAACCGCATGTCTAGGCTATGTCATATTTCTGTGGAAGACATTACGCATGTGACTATCAGCTGTCCTAAAATGTCGTCACGGTACTACCTCCCTATGCGGCACGATGCTGTTGCGAAAACAATTTACAATGTCGTCCGCAGAAAAAAAAAGACTGTCCTGAAATAGCTTAGAAAATCCCTCTGTTATGGGATATATTCATAAACACCAACTCAAGGAATACTGGTGGAATGTTCCCATCAAAACTTCTGTCAAATGTAAACATAGCAAGCCAGATATTGTTGTTTGGGACAGAGGGGCAAAGGTATG
>NC_069003.1:13839391-13841813 GCF_001194135.2 Octopus bimaculoides
ACACACACACACACACACACACACACACACACACACACACACACACACACATATGTGACGGGCTCCTTTCAGTTTCCGTCTACCAAATCTACTCACAGGGCTTTATGTATATATAAAGCACCACCTTCAAGGATTTAGTGGGTCAAATCGAATTAAGTAACTATGTTAAGACTGGTACTTATTCTATCGGTCTCTTTTTGTTGGTCTTACTCGTTTAGTAAAGAAAAGAACAATAAATGATACTTTAGTTTGCTTTTAACTTTAACGCTACGACTAGAGAGCTGTCTGTTGCTAGGCTACGCTCGACAGTAATTTTGGATTTATATTCATTGAGCATTAATATATTTTCTTCTGAATCTTTCCATTAAGATCGTTCATATTTCCAACAGAATATAATCTATCAACGCAATAATATATAAATATATATAATGTCGGGAAGTTCTTTTTGCAACATATAAACCAAATGCTTCACTTACTTCTGCTCCATCAAAAGCAGCCAGAGTTGCATCTTTCTATTCTATTTTGCTCAGGTTGCATTTTCGGAAAACAGGTTAAACTTCCTGGCGTTTTGAATGATCTTAATGCCTGAATGACTATTTGGCGTTATGGTATTTGCGAAGGCTAATAAATGCGATTTCCTATATAAAACTGAAAGTACTTCTATTATTGTCAATGATACTAAATGCTATTGTATAATAGACAAGAATTTTCACTACTTTTCTATAAATGATTCAAGACCAAGGAAGGTTGAAATCACGTGATCTCATGGTCTCAGTGCTTGAAGTGACAGGGAAATGTCCCCGCTAGCAATATAAGCTAGCGCGCATTTTGCATCAAAAGCCAATATGAGAGTATTCTCTCATGGAATCCACTGCAGTATAGTTTTGTTCTAACAGAACATCCACATTTAAGTAGGGACAAATATCTCTCCGTATTAATACTGCCTCTGTCGCTAGTATATATATTTTAACAAGCTCATTGGCTAATCGTGACACCAGTGTCTGTTCTGGCAAAGTTTTCCTCTATATCACTGGTGGGGAGGTGGTGGAGTCGCTGCTTTCTTTAGCAGTCAATCGACCATCATTGACGAGACAATATGAGAGTATCCCGAGGTCGACTTTGTCTTTCATCCTTTCGGGATTGATAAATTAAGTACCAGTTGCGTACTGGGGTCGATCTAATTGACTGCCCCCCCCGCCCCCCAAATTTCGGGCCTTGTGTCTAGAGTAGAAAAGAATATTAAAGTTTCTCTCATGATATCTACCACAGCATAGTTTATTCTAACAGAACATCCACGTGGAAATGGGAATAAATATTACCTCTAGATATTAATTCTGCCTCTGTTACTAATATATATTTAAAAAAGAAATGATAGAACCCAATATTTTCTAACTATGCCTGTTGTTTCAAGGTTGAATAACGTATGGTATGGATGGTTAAAGAAATTATACTATGGTCCTTGAGTGTGTTACGAAGTGGGCAGTGAGCCAAAGTTTGTAGCCTATCGCCTATTTTAAAGCCGGATGCAATCTCCTAGGCATCTTGGTTAATAGATTTGTAAGTGTCAACATGGAATTTCTTCAAACTATACTGTAGGTAATAATACTCAGAAACAATAGCCTTCTATAAATATTTGTTTCCCTGGAGGTTTTATCACATATCTTGATTAACCATAAAACTCGGGTTGCACTTTAGGAGGCTCCAAAATTTGTTTCTGAATTTCCGGAATGTAATATTTGTTATAAGACTGAAGAATGATTAATATGTGTACATGTGTATATATGTCTAAGGTGGTGAGCTGGCGGAATCGTTAGTATGCCGCGCCAAATGCTGACGGCATTTCGTCCGTCTTTACGTTCCGAGTCCAAATTCCACCGAGGTCGGCTTTGCTTTTCATCCTTTCAGATGAAAAAAAAGATCCAATCGTGAGGACTCAATACAAGTATTAATAGATATAACAGTAGAATATAATAGTTTTATTTATTTTACAGGTTTAATATTTTTGTAAAGAAACTCGGCTGTCACTGATTTCAGAGACGATATGACCAAAGGAAAACAGAGTTTGCTAAAATATTATATTAATGCAAGATAAATAGACAGAGAACAGTAAGAGAGAGAGAGAAAGAGGGAGAGAAAAAGAGAGAAAAAGAGAAAGAGAGAGAGAGAGAGAGAGAGAGAGAGAGAGAGAATGCGTGTCATGCACACATACACTCGCAAGCACACATATCAGCCAAGCCAGTTGCTGTTAAAATGGCAGTTAAATCGATGTTAATAATTGGCACAAGGCCAGCAATTTGGGGAAAAGGGACTAAGTCGACGACATCGACTCCAGTGCTCAGCTGGTACTTATTTTATCGATCCCAAAAGGATGAAAAGCAAAGTCGACGTCGGCGGAATTTGAACTCAGAGCGTAAAGGTGGAA
>NC_069003.1:13842559-13845021 GCF_001194135.2 Octopus bimaculoides
ATACCAGGACTTACAAATATATATAACATACAGAAAATTGCACTACTGGGTACTGCACACATCCTACGCAAAACACTTTCAATACAGTAAACATAAGAGCACCACAGCAAACCACAGCACATACCCAAGGCGCACAGAGCTGCGCTCGGTAGTGAAGTGAAAGCACGTTATAAAAATAAAACTACTGAACAATAATAACAATAACGAGCAGTGGCTTTCATGGCTCCAGGAAGTGGCTCTCATGGTTTCTCGTCTTAACTGATTGGAGGTGTTTATCATGTTTATTGTTTTGTCTTCGTATAAAAGATCGGCCTCAACAAATATTCTGCTCAATAGCACAGATTTGCTTGTTAGTTGTTTGTTCATAACCAGTTGAGCATGTCCCTTAGTGGCTGATGGTATGTGCTTCTCTGATCACGAGCAGAAGTAGTGGGGGAGCATCATAACCATGTATTGAATTCTTTGGGGTTTGGATAATTCACCTTTGGAAACATAAGTGTTTCGTTCAACATCCTTAAACAACCGTTATTCAGTGACCTTTTGAGCGGGTTGGGCTAAACGACCTGAAGAAAATTCTAATTGGGCCCTACCTGCAAGGTCATGCGCTGTTTATCTTGATATAAGATTACCATGTTGCGTAAATATGGTTGTGATGCACGTGCCTGGTGTACCCTTATCAGACGGGTAGTCATGATGGGTATGCTGGGCTTCGTATACTTTACCCCAGTATCACTTTGATGGCATGTACTGCTCTCTCACCCAACAACAACAACAACAACAACAACAACAACAACAACAATAATGATAATAATAATGATAGTAATTTCTTTTATTAGCCACAGGGGCATAGATGAGGGGTAATTCATTCTACTACAGGCAGAAGGCCTGAAATTTTGGCGGTTACTTGATGATTACATCGGCCTCAGTACTCTACTGGTACCTATTTTATCGGCCCCCCTAAAGGATAAAAGGCAACGTTGACGTCGGTAGAATTTGAACTCAGAACGTAAAGAACCGGCTAAATATGTTGTCCGACTTGCAAACGATTCTACCAGCTCGCCTCTTTTACCTCGATTTTTCTACTTTAGGCACAAGGCCAGCAATTTTGAGGCCGTAGAGGAAGTTGATTACGTGGACCCCACCCCAGTGTTGGCCTGGTATTTATTTTATCGACCTCGAAATGATAAAAGACAGATCGACCTCGGCGGAATTTGAACTCAGAACATAGCAGCAGACGGAAGAAATACAGCGAAGTATTTTATCCAACTGGCTCACGATTCTGCCAGCACGCCGCTTTAACTCCATCGATAACAACAACAACAACAACAAAAACAACAACAACAACAACAACAATAATAATAATAATAATAATATAATAATAATGATAATAATGTTTCCTGTTTTGGCTATGATGGCCGAACAAGACAAAAAGAGACACTGCAACACAAGGGACAAGTGGGTCTTAGCACAAAACTTCGTGTATAAAACTGAAATATGAATAACAGTCAAATTCTCCAAAAGTGGGCAGTTCCGCCCCTTTTATTAGCCTCTGTGGGCATAGATGAGGGAGAAATAACGCTCTTTTAACATAAAGCAGTCAGAGAAAGAGAAACCGGCCACCCAGCGCTGCAACACGTACAACCAGACGAAGAGAAAAATAACAAAATAAAAAAAGGGGGCGATAACTCTAGCTGGACTCTAAACAATACAAGTCAAACGTCCACGACTTTGCGCTCGAGTGTGACTCTATGTTACTAATACTGTAATAGGAGGGAGGGGGAGGAGTTTCTAATGAGAGGAATAGGTTGAGGCAGGGTAGGAGGAGACGCTACTGATTGTAGGCTCGTTGTCGTCGTAGTAATGTTATCGCAACAGTCGTAATATCAATAGTTTTAGTATTTCTGCTTGTAGTAGTAGTAGTAGCAGCAGCAGCTGTTGTTGGTTGCTGTTTAACTCCAGGTCAACGGTGATTGAGGCAATATTAAGATCAAAGGCGTTCCAGCCACGCCAACTCCGTCACTTTAGGGCGTTGTTCAACGACTCCATTATCTAATGCAACCTTTCACATTTCTAAGGCGGCGCGCGCGGTGCTTCTGAAGGGGAGAGTTGGCTGTTATTTCTAGCAGGTCGTGTGAAGCAACATAGATGCTACATCGTTGGCTCGGTGACTTATAAATAGTAGTAGTAGTAGTAGTAGTATAGTGGCGGTGGTGGTGGGAGGATGAATCGGGAGAAGTAGAATATCGAGGAGGGGGAGGAGAATAGAACGAGCAATGATATCTATGTGTGTGTGCACGGGTGTAACACACGCACACACACACGCACGCACAGACACACACGCACGCACACACACACACACACACACACACGCACACACAAATATATAGGTTTATAGAGATACAAATATCCAGTACATTTATGTACTTAAGTGTATACGTACACACAAGAAATTATATATATAT
>NC_069003.1:13846705-13849001 GCF_001194135.2 Octopus bimaculoides
TATTATTACCGTCATTATTGAAGTTGTTATGGTGACAATAGCATCTTCTGGTGACTCTGAGATTCGGGTTTCAATCTCTCTTCCCGGAAGCTATATTTATTAAAACTACAACAACAACTACAAAATCTGCAGAAAGGTATGAATATTACAACTTTTTATTTAGTTTTTAAAAATGTTATTATTTTATTTATTTTCTTTTCCTTTTCATTCACGTACTTTGCTTGTAGCTTCAATGTTGACATTTAAGATCTGAGTCACGTACATACACACCCTAAAACACACACACACACACACACACACACACGCATACTAACACATACACACTAACACGCACCCTAACACACATACTGATGTACAAACTTGTCACACTGACACACACACACACACACACAACCGTACACATACATGAAGTGACACACACCCTCACAATGACATACTGACGTGTACATACGCTGAGCTACACGCACATAGTGGAACACACACAAACACAAACACACACGTACAAAGATGCACACAGTAATTATCACATGCGTAGAAGTACACGTACAAGCGCGTGCGCATAATCACGCACATGCTGGCACGTGTACACATACATATTCACGCGCACTGTTGCACAATATCACACACACACACACACACGGCGAACTGGCAGAAACGTTAGCGCGCCGGGCGAAATGCTTAGCGGTATTTCGTCTGCCGCTACGTTCTGAGTTCAAATTCCGCCGAGGTCGACTTTGCCTTTCATCCTTTCGGGGTCGATCAAATAAGTACCAGTTACGCACTGGGGTCGGTATAATCGACTTAATCCGTTTGTCTGTCCTTGTTTGTCCCCTCTGTGTGTAGCCCCTTGTAAAGAAATAACACACAAACACACACAGCATACATATTCGCACACACGTATATCTACATAGTAATACACACGTACACACTAACAAACACATAAACGCATATGCAAAGATGCATACACACACACTAAAGCAAACCCCCCCCCCCCCACACGGAAGCAGTCTCGCAATGTTGTACATTATCACACACATACTCGCACACAACCACACATATGCAATCACACACATATTAAACACATATAAACTAACATGCATAATAACACAAATATAAATACGCAACCGCACACATGCTAGCAGAAACACACACACACTTACACAATCACACACGCACTAACAGAAACAAACACACACGCACACACACACACACACACACACAAACTCGCACACACGTGCAGAAACTCACACGAATAGACACACACATAAACATACACACAGACAGACCGGCACACACACACACACACACATATACACCTCTCACACACATACAACACATGCAATACATGTACGCTTCACACACACATGAATACATAAATAAACATACATATCAGTACGCATATTCATACACCGTCGTATACACCCACGCAATGATAATTACACATGCACGCACACACATATGCACACACACATACACATGCACACACATGCACACACATGCACACTCGCATGCATACATGTATATGTAGAAACACGCATACGCTATCCAACGTGCATTGTGTATGGTAATGTGGTGAGAAGTTTGTTTCCCAGCCACATGGTTCCAGGTTCAGTCCCACTGCATGCCATTTCAGGTTTCTTCTACTGTAGCCTCGACCAACCAAAGCCTTGTGAGTGGATTTGGAAGAGGGAAACTGAAAGAAGCTTGTCATATGTATGTATATTATATGTATGTATGCGTGTGTGTCCGTGTGTCTGTGTTTGTCCCCCACCACCGCTTGACAACGGTGTTGGTGTGTTTATGTCTAAGTACCAGGCTTTCAAAAATAAGCAGCGGGGTTTTCAAGGCGGTGCCCTAGCATGGCTGCTGTCTTCTACTGAAGCGAATGAGAGAATAAAGGAATAAAAGAATACATATATATATATATACACACAGACACACTAACGCACAAATACACAAGTGCGTGCACATGCGTGTACACACCTACCATGGACAGACACACGCCTATGTACATCAAGGTTATAAACACACACATGTACATACAAGTGCACTCGCACACAACATATATATATGTACATACATACATAGGGACATAGACACACACACACACACACACACATGTATATATATGCTTAAATTTTAGACATACAGGCGCAGGCGTGACTGTGTTGTAAGAAGCTTGCTTCCCAAACACATGGTTCCGGGTTCAGTCCCACTGCGTGACACCTTGGGCAAGTATCTTCTACTATAGCCACGGGCCGACCAAAACCATTGGTAGACGTCGTATATATATATG
>NC_069003.1:13849527-13850192 GCF_001194135.2 Octopus bimaculoides
TATATATTGTATATTATATTATATATTGTATATTATATTATATATTATATTATATATTGTATATTCCATATTCTATATCCCACATTGGTTTTGCAGGGATATAAATAAAACATAAAAAACAGACAGTGTTGGAACTCTTTTAAACAAAATAATATATATATATATATATGAAGGAAAATGTTCTCTATGTGGCCTGTGTGTTTTCTGTACTCTGGTTATTATTATTTTCTTGTCTACGTTTTGTTTGCAATGTCCTGTACCCAGATATGCACCTATATATACAGGTAGACGTAGGTATGCACATACCTGTACGTATACATGCATATACTCATTTATTATTTGTTTTATATATATCTATAATGGACTCTTCCGTCGTTAGACGACGTATGAAGGTTCGATCATTTCTTGTCGAACAACTACACAAACGATTTGTTTACAGTGATCAAATGTTTGTGTAGACATAAGCTCACTCCTTTCATCAAATCGACTTTACCTGTGCAGGTGCACAACTTGCCACATGTCAGATGAAACTACCGAAGAGCAACGTGAAATGAAGTGCTTTGCTCAAGAATGCAACGCAATGCCTGGTCTAGGAATCGAACCCACGATCTCGCAATCATGAGTGCAATACCCCAACCACTAAGCCATGCGCCTTTACTATATAT
>NC_069003.1:13851122-13851956 GCF_001194135.2 Octopus bimaculoides
AATTTATATAAGGGCATTACTATACAATAATGCCTCACCCTTAGAGGGACTTCAAAAGTCATCTTTTACTCTTTTACTTGTTTCAGTCATTTGACTGCGGTCATGCTGGAGCACCGCCTTTGTAGTCGAGCAAATCGACCCCAGAGCTTATTCTTTATAAGTCTAGTACTTATTCTATCTATCACTTTTACCGAGCAGCTAAGTTACAGCATCGGTTGTCAAGCGATGCTGGGGGGACAAACAAACACATAAACACATACACATAAATATATATACATATACGACAGGTTTCTTCCAATCATAAGCCTTTGGTCGGCCCGAGCTAGAGTAGGGACTGAACCCGGGATTATGTGGTTGGTAAGCAATTGAGGATCACAACACATAAATACATTGCAACACAATATCGTTTCCTCAAAAGGCCCTGTCCTATTTAACATTGTCTCGAGACAGATCAAAGAGGAAAAGGATCCCATCACCTTTAAACGGAATCTGGACTAATTTCTTCAAGGGATACCAGATAAGTCACCTATACCTGGATATAACTCACTCAACAAGAACTCTCTACTCGAATGGACCATGATACCACAAAACTTGACATAAAAAGGATTTAGCTAATCCTATCAGGTGGTGCTATTAAGTTAGACATGGCCTGGACCAGTCTTTGCTCGAAACATATCTAAGCTATCCAAGTTTTATATATATATATAATTGTATGTGTGTGTGTGTGTGTGTGTGTGTGTGTGCCATGCTGGGCCACCGTCTTGAAGAGTTTTAGTCGAACAAATCAGCACTAGGAGCTTTTTTTTTTAAAGCCTAGTATTTATCCTATTAGTT
>NC_069003.1:13852209-13854373 GCF_001194135.2 Octopus bimaculoides
AAACGACCCTTGCCCAAGGTGCCACACAGTGGGACTGAACTCGATGCCATGTGGTTGGCAAGCAACAAGCTTGTTACCACACAGCCGTGTGTGTGTATGTGTGTGTGTGTGTGTGTGTGTGTATTTTTCTTGTTTCAGTCATTAGACTACGGCCATGCTGGGGCACCGCCTTGATGAATTTTAGTCGAACAAATCGTCGCAGGTGCTTATTTTATTTTTAAAATCCAGTAACTAATTCTATCGGTCTGTTAACACAAAAACACACACTCACATGTACAGACATACAATGGGCTTCTTTCAGTTTCCCCCTACCAAATCTTCTGATAAGGCTTTGATCGGCCCGAAGCTATAGTAGAAGACAGTTGCGTATGGTGCCACACAGTGAGTTTGAACCGAGGACCATGTGGTTGGGAAGCAAGCTTCTCACAACACAACCACACCTATTCTCCATAAGAAGCAGTGACTGTTTCTTCAGTGAGATACAAATGTCTTTCTTGCGTTTCTTGTTTTTTGTTTATTTTGTTTTTCAGCTATATTTGAGTGTTTTATTCGACATTAATTCCGTTTTATAAAGAATAAATTAATTCAATGAATAATATCAGTTCGACACAGAAAAATAACTTGCAAAAGACTTGGTCTTTCAACTTAGAAAACGATTGAAAACATCAAATTGTACGAAAATAAATTGATAACAAAAAGAAAAAAAAAAAAGGAAAATAAGCGAACTTGTTTTTATTATAAGTCGACAAAAAGAAAACAGCAACAAATAAACAAACATTAATATCTATCTATCTATCTATCTATCTATCTATCTATCTATCTATCTATCTATCTATCTATCTATCTATCTATCTATCTATCTATCTGTCTGTCTGTCTGTCTGTCTGTCTAAATATATGCATGTAATATAATATAATATAATATAATATATATATATATATATATATATATACATAGATATATATATATATTTATATATAGATATATATATGTGTATGTGTATGTGTGTGTGCGCGCGCGCGTGTCTATGTATGTATAACACATTATTTGTATAAAATAACAAATGTATTGTAAATGTGTATTTATATGTACATGTACGCACATACATGTATATTATTTGTATAACATACACACATGCAAATACATAATTCTACATACATGTCTTTTTGTGTGTGTGTGTGTGTGTGTGTGTGTGTGTGTGTGTGTGTGTGTGTACGCGCGCTTGCGTGAATGCGTATGTGTATATATATGTATGTGAGTGTGTGTGTTTATGTCTATTGGAATCCGTTTACTGGAAACTCTTCGGGGAAGATCGTTTTCGATAACAAAAGCCAGCTACTATAATTAAATTTCGACTCAACTAATTCTTATAACAATAACCAGATGATAACATTATCCGTGATTTTAGTAACCAGGTTCAACTACATATGTGTATATATATATATATATATGTATATACACATATGCAAATCCTAACACACACATACACACACACACACACAGACAAACACATGCAAACACATACACACACATATATCTATGCATACAAACACATATACACATACATACATTCACGCAAATACACACACACGTACACACATGTATATATCTATATACACGCACACATACGCATATATCTATGCACACACACACACGCATATATCTATGCACACACACACACACACGCATATATCTATGCACACACACACGCACGTACACGTACACACACGCATATATTTATACACACAAACACATACACACATAAAAACACATGCATACACGCAAACACAACGCACGCACGTTTTTATATCTATGCACACAAACACATACACACACACACACAAACACAATCATACACACAAACACACGCAATCGACAGACAATGCCACAGATGGCGTCTCTATATGGTTATCTGACCAGCTAGAAACAATAGCCAAATACGCCACAATTCGTACTCTACCTACCAACTTAGTGCTGGGAGTTTCGTGTGATAATGGGGGCTCCTTCTGAAAGGGGGAAGAAGTGGTATCAGAAGAGATGGTCACGTCTGGATTATGTTAGGTCAGAAATCTGTATGGTTATAGATAACCTTGGGCTAAACAAAAACTACAGCAGGAAAACCAGCAGCAGCACCACCACCACCACCACCACCACCACCACTACC
>NC_069003.1:13855171-13856643 GCF_001194135.2 Octopus bimaculoides
CACTCAGCTACGCGTGTACATATGTATGTGTGTATGTATGTATGTATGTATGTATGTATGTATGTATGTATGTATGTATGTGTGTATGTATGTATGTACGTACGTACGTACGTACGTATGTATGTATGTATATGTGTGTGTGTGTGTGTGTATGCATGCATGCATGTATGTAGGTTTGTATGCGTGTATGCATGTATTCATGTATGTATGTATGTATGAATGCATGTTTGTATGCATGTATGTATGTATGTGTGAACACACAAAGCGTACACATACAGTCAAGCCTATACGCACACACGTATTCAATCAATATACATATATACTGTCATTCATACATACATACATACATACATACATACATACATACATACATACATCTGCACATACATACGTACATATACACACATATACACACGTATATATATGTGTGTGCCTTATACGTTCACATAAGCGTACGTAACACACACATGTATATATATTGATTTGTATGTATATATGCAACCTACATTTACGCGCATAGTCTATAACGTAAGCATATACAAACACACACACACACACATACACACACACACACACACACACACACACACACACACACACACACACACACACACACACACACACGCACACATACATGGTACATTCCTGGCTGGTCATATCGCTGGTAAATGACTTACATAACTAACATAGTAAATAGGAAAGATTTCAGTTGAGGGCAGATGAGAAGTGCGTATAGCTGTCAGAACGGCTACGCCAGCATAGCCCCTCCTCGGCGCGCATGTATGTATTTGTATATATGAATATATGTTTGTATGTGTGTGCGTGTGCATGTGAGTGTGTCGAATTCAATACCGTGTCTTTGTCTCATATTTAGTTACATATATATACGTATATGTGTGTGGCTGCGTGGTAAGTGGCTTGCTTACCAACCACATGGTTCCGGGTTGCACCTTCGGCAAGGGTCTTCTATTATAGCCTTGAGCCGACCAAAGCCTTGGGAATGGATTTGGTAGACGGAAACTGAATGAAGCCTGTCGTATATATATATATGTGTGTGTGTGTGTGTGTGTGTGTGTGTGTGTATGCGTATATTTGTGTGTCTGTGTTTATGTCCCCGTTATCTAGCGGTTCGGCAAAGAAACCGATAGAATAAGTACTAGGCTTACAAAAGAATAAGTCCTGGGATCGATTTGTTCTACTAAAGGCGGTGCTCTAGCATGGCCGCAGTCACATGACTGAAACAAATACAAGAATAAAGAATAGATATATAACACACACATATACTCACAACACACATATGACATACACACACTGTTTATACACACACACACACACACTGTTTCACTCTGCTTTCCATTTTCTACATACGCATCTAGCTATCGATCGCTCGATCGCTCGATCTCACTGTTTTCTATGGTGTGGGTGTGTGAATGCACACACACACACACACACACACACACACACACACACAC
>NC_069003.1:13857744-13858673 GCF_001194135.2 Octopus bimaculoides
TATATATATATATGCATATATGCATATTCGTTGACACACGCACGTGTGCACGCGCGTGAGTACACATACTTAAATCTTGAACATCCTTCGGTTTGATCTAAGAATCCTAGTTGTTCAATGAAACGAACCATCAATTCATTCTATTTGCGTATAATGGTTGAGTATTCCATAGACACGTGTGCCCTTAACGTAATCCTCAGCAGTGATTGTATGACACTGTGGGCTTCTACAGTTTCTTTCTTCACGACTACTCAGAAACATGCAGTCAATTTGGTCTTTATATTCCATTTACAACCGAACAGATACAGCCCCAGAATTCATTGAGGTATATATAGAGATGATGGGTTAGGCATATCGTAACATACCTCTGGATATACATTAGATACACCTAATATGATCTGTAGTTTCGGTCTAATGATAATTATCTTCGTGAATCTAAATATTGTGAATTTATTACACGTTCTCCTGAATTTAACGACAGGAAAGCATAGACCCCCGTCGGAAACTTAAGGAAAAATCTATATATTTATGTAAATGTTCCTGTTACTCTTCTATAATTTTCGATGTTCTGATTAATTACCTTTTATTTGTTACGCTCATTGGACTACAGCCACGCTGGGACATAGCTTTGGAGTGTTTTAGTCGAACAAATCGACTTTAAGGCGTGTTTTCTTTATTCTATCGGTTTCTTATTGACAAAACGCTAAGTTATGGGGAAATAAACATATCAACACTGGTTATCATGCAATGGTAGGAGACACACAAATACAAAGACAATTACAAACACATCTATATGTATGTATGCATGTATGTACGTATGTACTTACGTATATATGTATGTATGTATGTATGTATGTATGTATCTCTCTCTCTCTCTCTCTCTCTCTCTCTATATATATATATATATATATATATATATATATATATAT
>NC_069003.1:13858709-13860244 GCF_001194135.2 Octopus bimaculoides
AGAGAGAGATTTGATGGGCTAGGTATATCGCAACATACCTCTGAGTATACATTAGATACACTTAATATGATCTGCAGTTTCGGTCTAATGATAATTATCTTCATGAATCTAAATATTCTCTCTCTGTTTATTTCCCCATGTTCCTTTCTGTTGAAGAGCGTAGGCTCGAAACGTAAAAGACTTTCTCACCTTCCCGTGAGTATTCAAACTAATACACCTGTTTGTTGTTTTCTGTAAATTTCAACTACATATATATATATATGTACGCGACAGGCTTCTTTCAGTTTCCATCTTCTAGTATCTTGGTTAGTCCGAGGCTATAGTAGAAGACACTTGCTAAATTTGGCATACAGTGAGACTGAACCCGTAAACATGAGGTTGGGATGCAAAAATCTTACCACACAGCCAAGCTGGTGCCTATTTATCGAAGAAATACTTTGTCAATGCAGCCCTCTACCATAGGAAAGAACTAGAATTTAACGGATTCAGGGAGAAGTTCACAAAAGATCTTCCCCACCCCTACCTTCAGTTTCTTGCTGTCAAATTGTAAAAAGAGATGCTGTAACATTATCTGATACACACCTCCATTTTCGTTGGATATTAAAACTAGTGCTGCTAAAAAAATTTCTAGTCTCAATAAAGAAATATATTTTCCTTAATCTCTGACACAAAACGCTGTATAGAAACATCCTTAAAATAAGCTATAGCTGTACCAACACCAGGCAAACAAACAAAACTACCAAGGAAATCACAAAAACGAATATTTGTTCCCTTAATCAGTCGTGTAAGGCTGAGACATTTGAGACTGCATCCAAAAGAAAGCGTCTTGACTGAATAGCGAAGACTCACTTATCAACAAACTTCAAACTCTGTTCCATAAACACACTGTTCATAAACACTATCTCCTCCCTCTTCTTCTTCTACCGCAACTACAATAGCCTCTGCTTCTCTGTATTAGCAAATTGCGTATATCTTCCTGGAGGTCCACATGAAGTACTCATACCTTTTATTCTTGTTGCTCCTATTAATGTATACCACCTCCCAGCCATTTCAGGGTAATCCCTCGCATCCGAGGAAGACGGTTCTGCAATTTCTTGCTGACTAACCTACACAAATGATTTGTCTATAACGATCAATTGTATGTGCTGTACACTTGCTCACACCCTCAAGTAAATCGACGTTATCGGAAGAGGTGCATGGTGTAACACATGCCACGTGTCGATGTTTTCGTAAAGCGACTTGAGATGAAGCGTTTTGCCCAAGAACACAACATAACAACCGGTCCAAGAATTGAAACCACGATCATAAGTACAACATCCTAATCGCTTCGCCATGTATATCCACATCTCCCGGATTACACACTAAGCAAACTGCAACAGTGTTGGTGTGAATTACAAGCGGTAAAGCACAAAATATTCTCAGAGATGGTGTTTCAGGAAGGGCTTGAACATGGCATGGTGGATTCTGAGGCTTTCTTTTGTAAATACATACAGGCATAAACACCCACATTTTTATCCCCGCGCCCAATATATATA
>NC_069003.1:13860532-13861619 GCF_001194135.2 Octopus bimaculoides
TATATATATATATATATATATATATATATTGAAAGGGTTGGGATAATAGATCTAGGTAAGTATCGTTCAAGCACTCTTGTATAATCCAAGTTCTGGATAACCGCATCGAATGGAATAAGTTGGGATTGTTTGAGATAAAAAATCACAATGTATTTCACCCAATGGGTGAATCCTGATTTCGCTTTGTTGGATTACGAACAGTACATTGAGACATTTGTTGGATTATAAGCAAGACATTAAGACAAAGATTGAGAATTATACACCAACACGGTTTTTATTGTTACAGTCTTTTATACGGTAAATATATTTCTTAAACCTCCGACATATATTTCTGCTGCACGGATATCGTATTATGTGGTGTTCTTTTGCATCCTGTTGGTTCGTCTGCATTCAAATTTCATCCTGGTTAAAAGCATATCCATGCAGCTTTATTCAGTGTGTTACCACTAATGGAGTTTAAAGCGAACTGGAGTATAACAGTTTTGACTGTCTTATAGTTTTGTGGTAGGAGATATATATATATTAAGTGCAAAGAATAGGATAGGCAGTAGGGAAAAATATGACATGGCTATAAAAACCGTTATCAGATAGACCCTAAAATAACCCTAATGTTTAGATGTAGAATCCTCTGCTATTCTTGCGTTCAACACAGATTGTCCCAGACAATTTTAATCTCATATAATATAAGTGGCTGTGGTTTCGGATGCAGTCCCACTGCGTGGAACCTTGGGCAAGTGTCTTCTACTATAGCTTCGAGTCGACCAAAGCCTTGTAAGTGGATTTGGCAGACGAAATCTGAAGAGAGTCCGTTGTGTGTGTGTTTTTTTACTTCACCTCTCCCACCTCTGCAAATTCCGTAGCCTCACCTTTCGTCACCGGTGATGACCTTCGAAAAAAAGATCCGCATCAACTTCCAACTGTTCTTTCAGTTCACGACACGCGTTCAGTCGTGACTGCTTTTTATCTTCCGTGAGCAAGCGATGCATAAATTTTGCTGCAACTCTTTTCATTCGCAATTCCTCGCGCAAAATTCGTTGCAGGATCTCCAGGACACGCCGGTCATATCAACATTCTTAAAAGGTGGAAC
>NC_069003.1:13861733-13862756 GCF_001194135.2 Octopus bimaculoides
CGTTGTGTGTGTGTTTTTTTACTTCACCTCTCCCACCTCTGCAAATTCCGTAGCCTCACCTTTCGTCACCGGTGATGACCTTCGAAAAAAAGATCCGCATCAACTTCCAACTGTTCTTTCAGTTCACGACACGCGTTCAGTCGTGACTGCTTTTTATCTTCCGTGAGCAAGCGATGCATAAATTTTGCTGCAACTCTTTTCATTCGCAATTCCTCGCGCAAAATTCGTTGCAGGATCTCCAGGACACGCCGGTCATATCAACATTCTTAAAAGGTGGAACCACCCGTAAACTTGTGTTTTGCTCATGGTAATGCCCTTGTGAGCTGTTTGAGGCATGACAACTGTTTCGGCTGCCGTTTTCCCCGGCAGAAAACAGAATTTCCCGGAAGCAATGCATTGGTCCAGACGCGTTTTCCACTGTTCGAAGCAGTCCTGGAAGTCCTGCAAAATGATGCAAAAGCAGTCTTACACTCAAGGCGATGTGCGCAAGCGCATTGTCGTGATGAAATCACCATTCTCCACTTTGCTACAGGTCTCATCGCGTCTCGCAAATGCTTCAGAACTGCCAAGTAAAATGTTCGGTTAACAGTTTGACCAGGTGCAACAAGTTCTGTGTGCATAATACCTTTTGCATGGCTGAAACAAATTAGCATCGTCTTGACATTGGACTTTCCATTCGTTCGGGAGATTGACGGCCGTCCTGAACGAGGTTGGTTTTCAAGCGACAAGTGACCATTCCTAAAGCGTGGAAACCACTCGTAAACTTGTGTTTTGCTCATGGCAGCGTCCTTGTAAGCTGTTTGAAGCATGACAACTGTTTCGGCCGCCATTTTCCCGGGCAGAAAACAGAATTTCACGGAAACACGTTGTTCCTTCGCTTCAGCTATCGCAAAAATTGACGAACAGGGGTGAAGCACTGCAAAACAATGACGCACCACGTGGAATTACGACCTATCGGAGGGCGCCGGTCGGCAGACTGATGTCTGAGGGTCTCATCAAGTTGTTTCTAGCGGTGGAAGCCTG
>NC_069003.1:13863722-13864222 GCF_001194135.2 Octopus bimaculoides
GGAGGGGAATATGAGGTACTCATCAACTTGCAGACACTGTGCTCTGTTGATTAATCCGTTTATTTTACAACCTACCAATTACTCCAGCGTACTGGAGTTATAAAGATAGAATGGGGCATACCAACGCTAGGCCGAAACAGCTGTAAGATTTTGTCCCTTCTTCGGTTGCTCATTGTCCTTTTAAATTTAAAATTTTAATTGTTCATATTACATAGTATGTCATAAGTGCCTGTATATTGTCTTTATTGTCCTTTTGGTTGTAAAATAAACGGATTTATCAACAGAGTACAGTGTCTGCAAGTTGATGAGTACCTCATATTCCACTCCATTTTCTTATTGCTATATAAATTTAGGGTAAAACCCCTTTTACCCGCACCCACTTATTGTACTTGGTAAAACACTAATGTAGCAATAATTGGGTACCTTCCCAGCAGTATATTGGATAGATATTATCCCTTAGTGGGTTGGATTCTCAACCCCTAACTCTCTTGGATTATATA
>NC_069003.1:13864232-13870618 GCF_001194135.2 Octopus bimaculoides
CTGCAAAGGGCTTTTAATTGGGCCCTTGATTCAACAATGACACTTCGTGCATTGAGCACATATTAAATTTTATTAAACTTGACCAATATCTTTCAAGCAATTAACAATTTTCATGAAAACAATGATATAATTTGTAGACGTGGAACTTATTGCAAAACTGCAGGATAAACAGCATTTTTTTGTCTTCTCATTTGGGGGTCAGTACATTTTTTTTTCTGTCTAACCTACAATTGTTTCAATTCATCACTTGCAGCATAAAAATTAACCAAATTTAATTTAATTTAACTAAATTAACTGGGTTAATTACTACAAGTGAGAATATCTTCAGGGAAGGATGCACAAAGAAATTTATTACATTTAAAACAAAATGAAAACATAAAAACAGGAAGAATACAGTGTACCATTATAGTTAAAAATATATACAGTTATAAAAATAGATAGTGATAAAAAAAATATAGCCATAGATTTATATAAATAATAATAATGCAGACGTAGCCATGCGAAAATACGAAAATATATCTGTGATATATATATATATAAGCACAAGAATTTTGTTGACACTGATTCCGAAGCTTCGGCCAGTTAAGCCATTAAGCCATCGTAGGCACTCCAGCGACGGCTTAGCTGGCCGAAACTTCGAAGTCACTGTGAACAACAGTCTTATAGAAGAATAATGAATTTTTACTTTTCCAAACTACCCATCAGATTAATGGAAAGCTGTTTTTATTATAATTGAACGTAAAAACAAATATTAATGTATATATTTATATATACTATAGATGTAAATTGGTTACAGGCAGTAAAATAAAATAGGCTAATTTATTTTGAAGGCATATCTCGGAAATTGTATGACTGTTAATGACATATTTACGGTCGGTAGCTATTTAAATACCAACATGGTGGGTAGCTGCAGAATAAATGATGATATGAATTGAAAGGGGAGTAACAGTTATTAGTTATTTAAAATACGACAGATCCTTGTGAAATCGGGATATTGATGAAATATTAATGTGATTACTTAATTATTGCTAATTAAATGGTGTAACAAAAGTAATTCGATACTAATCTTGGCCTATTAACATAAGTTACATCCGAGATTTAAGTGTTGAATGTTTAAACGTAATGAAACATAATTCGAAGTTTGTATGTTTAGATAATATGAACGTATGGTTGTGAATGTATTACTGCGCGAGGTAGGTAATGTATAAACATTTAATAAGACTTAGATACTAAATAAAGAATAACGAGGGTGTAGAGTTTGAAGTGTTAATTAAAAAGTAGTCAGTTGTTTAGAAAATGTATACATTTTCATGTAATAAAATTGTGGTCTATGAAAAATGGATTAAACTGGAAATTTAGTTGCTGGGAGAATAATTAAGATGGTATGACGTGACGTTGTGTAATTAAAGATAATGAAGGCTGAAGAATGTATATACATACTTACACACACACACACATGTATGTATGTATGTATAAATATAATATATTGCAGCAGAAACATATGTGGGTGCAGAAATGAAAGACGTGATTGACTGTAGAATAAAACTGAATATATAAATCTCTGTTCTCTTTATTATTAATTCACCCCCCCACACACATGTCTTGATTTGTTATGTATGTATGTATGTATGTATGTATGTATGTATGTATGTATGCATGTATGTATGTACGTATGTATGAATGTAGAAACCAACATACCAGACATACAATGATGGCGAATTTAACCGCTTCTCTTAGATTGAAAATGTTAAAAAACGATTTTCGACCTTTATTGGAGTCTCATCAGTAGTGTATATATCACTTGACCAATCCAAGAGAAACAAGCAGCCAGTCTCTTTATATCTACAACAAATCCGGTAGGGTTCAGTGAGCTGGAATGATTAATTTACAAACCATGTGTTTGACTCTTTGTTTCATATCAGCGTCCTGTTTAAGGCGGCGAACTGGCAGAATCGCTTCTGCATCGGACAAAATGCTTACCGGAATTTCTTCTGACTTCACGTTCTGAGTTCAAATCTTTCAATCTTTCGGGAAACGATAAAATAAGTACCACTTGAGCACTGGGGCCGTTGTAATTGACTTACTCACCTCCCCTAAATTGCTGGCATCGTGCCAAAATTAGAAACCACTATCAGCGGGCTGTCACTGGGGACTCCAGTTCACACAGTGTCAAGTCATGAGATAGTATGACAGCGTTCTGTAGATGCATTAGGTTAAAAGGTCTTTAAATAGTGGCGTTATGTAATAAATAGAAAAAAAGTTTGCAAAAAAAAAGGTTAAGTGCGATGTACAAAAAATTTAAAACCGCATCAGATGAAATAATCTGATATAATGTGATTCGAGATGGAATGGTGGATTAGTCGAACACATAAGGTGGTGGTGGTGATGGTGGTGGGGTTATGGTTGACGTTTGAGTTAGAGTAAAAAAAAATCTTCGATTAAATTTAAAAATTAAGATAGGAAATCTTGGATAAATAAATAATGGAAGCTACGAAAACAATGGTAATGATGGTGGATGAGCGTTTATAGTGTGAGATGAATGGTTGAGATCAGTGAGCTAAATAATCAAGGTAGGAAAACGAACGAAATCGTTAATAACTCAAAGCTCAGAAGATTGGTAATTGCAGGCTGAAGAATATAAGGGAATAAAAAAAAAGTACTGGGAAGAAAGCAAACATATATATAACCCTTTCTGCTATAGGCACAAGGCCAGAAGTCTTGTGGGAGGGGGCTAGTCGATTATATTGACCCCAGGAGAGATGAAAGATGAAGTCGATCTCGGCGGAATTTGAATTTAGAATGTAAAGAGGTCGAAGTGCTGCTAAGCATTTTTATCAGCTTACTAACGTTTCTTATTTCTTTTATTGCCCACAAGGGGCTACACACAGAGAGGACAAACAAGGACAGACAAAGGGATTAAGTCGATTACATCGACCCCTGTGAAACACTGGTACTTAATTTCTCGACCCCGAAAGGATGAAAGGCAAATACGACCTCGGCGGAATTTGAACTCAGAACGTAACGGCAGACGAAATACTGCTAAGCATTTCGCCCGGCGTGCTAACGTTTCTTATTTCTTTATTGCCAACAAGGGGATAAACATAGAGGGGACAAACAAGGACAGACAAAAGGATTAAGTCGATTGCATCGACCCCTGTGAAACACTGGTATTTAATTTATCGACCCCGAAAGGATGAAAGGCAAAGTCAACCTCGACGGAATTTGAACTCAGAACGTAACGGCAAACGAAATGCCGCTAAGCATTTCGCCCGGTGTGCTAACGTTTCTGCCAGCTCGCCGCCTTAGCAAGGATATATAATAAATTACAATAGTGTTAATGGTGTATATAAAGCAACAATAACGAGAACTGACAGCAACAGTTTGGTGGCTTGAGTGGATTACAGGTTATTATTAAACGAGGAATTATAGGAATGGAAAAGAATTACATTTAGTTGAATTTGGCAAGTTTGCATAAAGAAGTAAAAGCTGTTTGGTTGGTTTGAAGTTGAGCGTGTGTACATGTAGTCCTTTATTTCCTGTTGGAGTAGTCTGTGGGGAGCAAAATGTTTAAAGGTTTTTAGTATTCTTTATTTACAAAAGAAATAACTTACGAATGCATGGTAAATGCATATTAAGTGTTGGATCAGTATCAGAGAGAATTTCTAAGTTTTCAGATGTACAGAGATTACATGATGTTATATATACGTCAATATCCAGGAGCAGGTAATTCAACTAATTGAATAACATAATACTCGCTTCGTCGAACGACGGAGATTCATCACTCAAAATTGAATGGATGGAATAAAATTCAAGCAGTTAATACGCGAGCGATAGCATCACTTCGGTATGGAGCTGGAATTATAAAATGGCAAAAGAGAGAAATGAAGAAAATGGATCCCAAGACCAGAAAATGTTGACAATGAAAATGTTGACACCCTATGAGTAACACCGATAGGCTGTACTTGTTCAGAAGAATGGGTGGGAGAAGTTTGATTAGTTGCCAGGACTATATCGAAGCAGAGGAAAACAGATTAGAGTGGTATATAAAAAATGTCGTGGAGCCATTGTTGAAATATGCAAAGACGGCCGGCGTCATCAAAACTGAAAATTGTACAATGAAAGAAAATTTTAAACAAGAAATGAACACAAAAAGAAGCATGGAAGGAAAAAAAATGTTCAGTGAGTTTGCAAGAGATGTGAACGCCAAGACAGGTACAGAGAACTGGTGGCTATGGATGAAGAGGAGTGACCTGAAGATAGAGACAGAAGCACTCAAGAATAAACGTTGAGGATTCACTATGTAAAGTGCAGAATAGACACACTACCGACAGCGACAAATGCAGAATGTGTGGTGAGAGAGATGAAACGGTATGGTACATCGTTAGCGAATGCCCTAAATTGGCACAACGCGAATACAAAAGACATCATGACAATATGGCAAGAATGATCCCTTGGGAGTTCTGTGGAAATCACGGATTACAAAGAGCAAAGACGTGGTATGAGCAAACCCCTGAAAAAAGTCACCGAGAACGAGAACTGCAAAATTCTGTGGGATGCAGTAATCCAGTGTGATCACCTGACCAGACATCGGAAACCGGACATTGTTGTGGTGAATAAAAAAAGAAGGAACATGCATAATAATCAAGATAATATGCCCCAGTGACAACAGTATCAATGTGAAAGAAGAAAAAAATAAGCAACTAAGCCGATTTAAAGTGGGAAATACGAAGGTTGTGGTCAATGAAGAGAGTAGACGTGATACCAATCGTAATTGGTGTACTTGGAAGTCTCGGCACTCAACTACCAACTTGGCTATAAAAGATTGATGCAAGTGTGAAGGTAAAACACCTACAAAAATCAGCATTGTTTGGAACTGCAAGAGTTCTTTGCAAAGTTCTTGAAGCATGACCAGTAAACAATTGTCAACTTAGTCTGCTGGCTGTGGACAGCAGACGCTTTCCATCACACCCAGCAAAATAAGCTGAGTTTTCATTACATGATAATGATAATAATAATAATAATAATAATAATAATAATAATAATAATAATAATAATAATTATTATTATTATTATTATTATTATTATTATTATTATTATTATTATTATTATTATTATTATTATTATTATTATTATTATTATTAAGGCGGCGAGCTGGCAGAATCATTAGTACGCCTGGCAAATACTTGACTACATTTTGTCTGTTTCATGTTCTGCGGTCAAATTCCGCCGAGGTCGACTTTGCTTTCGGGGTCGATGAAATAAGTACCAGTTTAATACTGGAGTCGATGTAATCGACTTACCCTCTTCCCGAACTAACTGACCTTGTGCCAAAATTTGAAATCATCATAATTATTATTATCATTATTAATTTTATTATTATTATTGAGTGAGTGAGCAATGCATACCATCAAAATGACACTGGGGTACAGATATACGAAGCTCACTATACCCATCATGACTATCCGTCTGATAACGGTATACCGGGTACATGTTTCACAACCACAAGTGCGCGACATGGTGACCTTATATCAAGAAAAACAGCGCGTGACCTTGCAGACAAGGCCCAGTTAGAGTCTTCTTCAGGTTGAGTGGCCTATCCTGCTCAAAGTTGTCAGTCACTAAGGGACATGCCCAACTGGTTAAAATCAAGCAACTCTGTGGTACTGAGCAGAATATTTACTTAGCCCACCTTTTTATACCAAGACAAAACAATGTACATAATAACACTTCCAGTCAGTTAAGATCAGAAGCCATGAGAGCCAGTGCCTGGTACTGCATCAGATACTTAGTACCCTCTTGGTAATCTTTGCTGTCTCTAAGAGACTAACTTTATGTAGAAGCTCTACAGGGCATTCTATTCCAACCTCCTTCAGCCATTTGTCCATATTTTTGCTTACTGTTCCTAACGCACCAATTATTATAGGAGAGACCTTTACTGTTTTCATGTTCCAAATTCTTCCTATTTCAAATTTTAAGGGATTGTAATTTTTTTACTTTTCTCTTCCTTCCCTTACGATCTTGGAATCAATCGGGCATGATGGGTCGATAGAGAAGCAACTTTGCTTTTCCTTATCTATAATTGTTATGTCCAGCCTATTATTTTCTAACTTCTTGTCTGTTTGAATAGAAAAGTCCCACAAAATCTTACATTTCTCCAACTCCAGTACTCATTCGACTCGATGATTGTACCAGGTGTTTCCAGCTTCAAATCCCCATTTCTGGCACAGTTTCCAGTGCAAAATTTTTACAACTTGGTCGTACCTCCATTTCTTATATTCTTCCTGTGCCAACTTGGGGCATTCTGCCACAATGTGTGCCACAGTCTCGTTCCAAATTTCACAAGCCCTACATTTTTCTGACATATTCTCTCCACACACACACACACA
>NC_069003.1:13878860-13879875 GCF_001194135.2 Octopus bimaculoides
CTACATCTGTTGTGGAGAGGACGAGACTTGTGTGTGGATGCGTGCGTGAGACGCTAAATCACACGACTATTCCGACAGAGATAAAACAACCAGCCGGGTGAACCAGCCGGGTGAACCAGCCGGGTGAACCAGCCGACCAGCCAACCGGCCAGCCAGCCAGCCAACCAGCCAGCCAGCCAGCCAGCCAGCCAGCCAAATATTTATTCTCTTGGCTATGTTACTTCGTCTCATTCGATTTTACAGCCTACACGATGGAATGTCATGAACGTTACACTAGCCGTAGACGTCGTTGCAATCGTTGTTAGCAGCAGCAGCATCAGCAGCAGTATCAACAACAACAACAACAACAACAACAACAACAACAACAACAACAACAACAACAACATCAACAACAACATAGAGAAAGTCAATTAACGTCCATTCAGAAAACTGTTTTTTTTGTTTTTTTTACCCCCAGGTGAAACTTAAGGCAACAGAGTATCTTGGTTTATAAATAACTATTGAGGGAGGTGCGAGCGTATGTGTGCGTATGTATGTGTGTATGTGTGTGTATGTGTGCGTATGTGTGCGTGAAGCATACAGTGGACTTATGATTGTGAGATATGAAAAGAAATATATTTTATAGTAGATACTAATTGTGTTGTAAGACACACACACACACAGAGCTCGTATTGTAGTATAGCACATACACAGATACACGCACATATATATTCATTCTCTATATATTCTATATATATTCATTCTATTTATTCTAGTGTTAAACAGACGCATGCACCAACACAGGCATACATACACACATACATATATATATATTCGCACGCATCTATTTATAATGAAGGGCTAACACAAAAACAACAGCGCATTAACGTCGTCGTCATCGTCATCACTTCTACTACAAATACTGACGTCACCACCACCACCACCACCACCACATCACAACCACCACCACGTCACGACCACCACCACCACCACTGGTACTACCAGTGAGTTTATACTTACCTCTAAATAACTTGGT
>NC_069003.1:13880115-13882833 GCF_001194135.2 Octopus bimaculoides
ATATATATATATATATAGACAGGAATATATAAAAGTAAATTAAAACCTCTCAACACAGATAATAAACACATACAAAAAAAAATAACAATAACCAGAACAACAACAGCAACAAAATGATGAAACGCTTCATGCAGCTTTTGTTTCGTCAAAGAAAAGTTTCTCTCAGTTTCGTGAACTATGCGGGGATGTGTTACACTATAGTACTGTCAGCGGTGGCTGTTCTAGTAACCACCCTTATTTATATTCCCTTTTTATATTCACATCATACCATCACATTCAGGGCACTCACACTATGGACATGGTTTATTTTCGGCAACCTTGCCGCCAATTATGTGCTAATGTTGTTGTCGTCGACGAAATCTGTGTACCGTGGCATTAAAGTGACCAACCCCATGATGGCGTCGGCGTCGTCTTCACTGCCTATGTCAACCTCACCATCTCTGTCATCATCATCATCATTATCGTCATCGTTGTTATTGTCTTCGTCATCATCATCATCGCTGAACCGGGGTGAAGTAGTTCATACAAAAACCGATTGTGCAAGCACCGGTTACTACCACTCAAGCACAGCATCACTTTCGTGGCCGACATCAGCGTCCGGCTCGGTGCTAGTTTCGGCGTTCGGTTCGACGGGACCGTCTCTTTCGAAGACAGGGTATCTGGTTCAACCACAGCAGAGGCCAACACCAGCACCAACACTAGCACCACCGCCGCCAAAAACATCGGCAAACTGGAAGTTCTGCTCTCTGTGTGACCACTACGCACCGCCACGTTCACGCCACTGTCCGTTTTGCCAGCGGTGTATCTTACGTCACGACCATCATTGTCTATTCACCGGCTGCTGTATAGGATTGTACAACCAGCGCTACTTCATTGTGTTTTGTGTATACGGTTGGATTGGTTCGTTCAAGGCCGCATCTCTAACCCTTCTCTACCTCAGCTACGTGCGGGGTTCGTCCCTCTATACCTATTTACCACCAAACGCCTTCTTCAACCTGCTCTTCGGAGATCTCGACTTGAGTGTCTTCTGCATTGCCCTGCTCCTCTATCTGCTTTTCACCACACATCTAGCCTGCACGTACTTCATGTGCTGGCAACTGCTGTTACTAGCACGGAAACAGACCGCCAACGAGTACGTGAAAGGAATGGCACCGTTGCAAAAATCGTTTCGGCACCACGTGAAATCTGTGTTCGGTCCTTACTGGTTACTCAACTTCATCATTCCAATGTTCTGGACGAATCCTTCATCTGGATATTCAGGTTCGAGTCTGTTGTTAGACGCCCCCTTTACTGATTTAAAACGGATTTAAATAGAAAGAGAAAACAAAGCGGAAAGGAAAGTATGAAATTAAAATTAACGAAAAAAAAAAGACAACAAAAAAAAAAGAAAAAGAAAAAATGATGGAAACGTCTTTCAGTGTGTACACGTCCTTTGTATTCACGAACAATAACTATAACAAGAACATCACTAACAACAAGAACAAGAACAAGAACAACAACAATAACAACCACTGCCAACATAACAACAAATATAACATCAAGAATAACTACCACCACCACCACCGCCACCACCACCACAACCATGACAACACCTACAACAACAACAACACTAATAAGAACAACAACAATAATCACAAGAACAACGCGAATATCAGCAACAACCACAACTACAGCATTACAAACAACAACAAAACTAAAATAACAACTAATAACAAAACAATTAAATCGTCATAACTTACAAAAGCAACAACTGAGTCAATAATGAAATAGTAATAACAACACTAATAAAACAATGATATAACAACAATAACAACAATATTCAGAACGATAACAACAACAAAATGAGTAAGGCGTGTAAATATATACATGTAAGTATGTATGTTTGTGTATACACTTAAGTATGATTAAGAATGTATACATGTAATTAAGTGTGTACATGTTATATATATGTCATCGTATCTAAGAATTTAGTTTTTTCTTTTACTGAATGCTTCCTTTTATGGTGATGGCATTGATGAGTCTGTGGACTAATTCTTGCAGGGAAGAGTCGATGGCATTGACTGTATAGTAATCTTGGTGGAGGACGAGGTTGATTTTGTCAAACCTTTCTCTCCTGTCGTTTGATTTCTTCCTTTTCTCTTCTGGTGGCTTCGAGGTTTTTGGTTCCGATGGTGATGGAACCCCGCTACTTGGTACGGTCTCTGATTTGTGTTTCAAACGATTTAGGCTCAGTTCTAGTGGCTTTCAATGTTGCTTTGAGTTGGTCCTTGTATCTTCGAAGACGGGAACCCCGTCGTCTTTCCCCTGAAGTTAGCTCACTGAGTAAGACTTGGCGTGGGAAACTCGACTCTCCCATTCTTACTACATGTCCTAACCATTATCAGCGATTCCATACTTTTGACATGTAGGTATGTGTGCAGATGTATTCACATAGCCCATAGGGGCAGTATCGCTCACTTTGGGAACCAGGGATTTTCACACATACCTACATGTGTATATATTTATATGAATTGCTACCAGCAGACATATATATATATACGTAAATGCTTACTTGTAAATAATTACACATCCACATGGTGACATCTGCACATGTCTACATGTATAACGTTTATAGACTTGGTTACGTATATACATTCTTATTCATATATATGTGCATACACACACATACATACTTACATGTGTGTATATATATATATATATATATATATATATATATAT
>NC_069003.1:13883823-13886318 GCF_001194135.2 Octopus bimaculoides
ATATATATATATATATATATATATATACACACACATAGAGGTTCCTAAATCTCTCTCTCTCTCTCTCTCTCTCTCTCTCTCTCTCTCTCTCTCTACTCTCTCTCACATACACATACATTTACGTACACATACATACACATACACAAACGCATACGCACACACACACATTCATAAACACACACACACACAAACTGAAGTAAAGAGATTCTTCATTGCTTTCGACGATTTATTTCATCAATAGAACTATTCCCGCCTGAATTAAGGTACAAGTGGCTGAGTATCTCACAGACATGCATATTCTTACGGGAGTATTACGCGTACAACTCTTGCATTTTTAATATAAATACCTGAGTACTCCTGAGATATTTTGTACTTGTAATGCAAACCTCAGTCTAAATCAGTATAACAATGTTTGTGACAAAGTAGCCGTGATTGTCTAGTGGTTAGGACCCCGCATTGTGGCCGTAGTAACCCAGGTTCGAATCCTGGTCACGATAGCTTCTTTCAAATTTTAATGGGTGCAGACATTGCTATGTTAAGAATCTTGCTTCCCAACCATGCGACACAGTGGGCAAGTGCATTCTGCTATATTCTACTATAGCCCCCACAAACCAACTAAATTCCTGGGAGTGGCTCAGCAAAAGGGTACGACAGAATAAGTATCAGGCTTAAAAATAATAACTGGGGTCGATTTATTCGACTAGTTCCTTCAAGTTAGTTCCCCAGCTTGGCCGCAGTCCAATGATTGAAGCAAGTAAAATGATAAAATGATAAGTAATCCATTATAATAAAGTGCTGACGAAAGATTCCTGTGATATAAAAACCGGGCACACTGTAGAAAGGGAAACAGTAAAAGTGTGTATGTAAGAGATAGATAGGTAGATAGATAGATAGAGAGATAGAGAGAGAGTTATATGACGAACGATGAAACTGTTGCTAATAGGAAAACGATGAGAACTTTTGGTAAAGAAAGGTGTTAAATATAAACGACGATGATAATAGGCAAAAATATTTTGCAGAAGCCAGAATGAGAAAAGTCTAGAAGAGAAAACATGACGGAGGAGGATAACAGACAAGATTTTGTAGAAATTAATCAAAGCATCGTATATTATTTTCGAAGGAGAAGATGTTTATGGTTGGTGGTGTACCACAGATTAGGCCATTGCTAGTTTTGTATTATAGTGCAGACGACTGAAAGTGAAGGCGCGTGGCCTAGTGGTTAGTGTATTCGACTCACAATCGTATGGTCATGAGTTCGATTTTCGGTAGCGCGTTGCATCCTTGAGCACGACACTTTATTTCACGGTGCTCCCATCCACTCACCTGGCAAAAAGGAGTTGTACCTGTAATTCAAAGGGTCAGCCTTGTCACACTGTGTCACGCTGAATATCCCCGAGTACTACTGTAAGAGTACGCGTGTTTCTGGAATGCTCAGCCACTTTCATGTTAATTTCACGAGCAGGCTGTCCTGTTGGTCGGATGAACTGGAACACTCATCGTCGTAACCGACGGAGATCCAGTAGCGGATGACTCTGAGTACATTTCATTCTTCCAGAAATAAGCTTCTGGGCGAATGTTGTGTGAGTCACGCTGTATGTGACATGGCTGAACCCTGAAGAATTATTGGTACACCCCACTCCTAGGGGGTTCGAACCAGTTGCTATTCACTCGATTTCGCTCACAAAAATTGGGTCGAAACTACGGCTTTTGTGGAAAAAAAAACACTCTTGGCCTATGGGCGTTAGTCAATTGGATTTCATGATTAGGAACTTAGGAACAAATATCTTGACCATTCATCCACACCTCCACCTCCACTTCCACACACACACACACACACACACACACACACACACACACACACACACACACACACGTATGCACGCACATACATACAATGATATTGGTAAAAGACTCCAAATTTGTAGTCGTGTGTGATAGATTATATCGACGCAGTATTTAACAGGTACTTTATATCGACTACTTCACGCCACGCCATGGAAGGGTGAAAGGCAAAGTGGACCTGACCAAAATTTGAACTAGCAACACACACACACATGTGCACATACACATTCACACACACTATTGTGATACAACCACATTGATATTTACTTTGAAAAATCAAAAATGTCTGGATACCAAGGAGTTGTTAACTTGTGTTGTTATCAATTAACATTATTAGCTAATTAATTAACTAATTTTTTTTGTTATTTGATTGATTGATTTATCATAACCTATTGGTAATATTATTGATTATATTAAAATGGACACCGTTGATCTCCCGTATGCACCACTCTTTACATTATATTATTACCACCACCGTCGCTTCCGGCTCAAGTTCGAGAAATGACCGTCTGCGATGAAGTGACCGCGATGGTGGCAGTAGCGGTGAGACGATGATGCATTGAGATGGGTTCGGTGCCAACTGCTGCCATATCTCAGGAACATTTCTTGAAAAAAACATAAATTGAAACCGTTTGTCTTTAATGTTATGTTGT
>NC_069003.1:13887935-13889434 GCF_001194135.2 Octopus bimaculoides
TATCAAGATAAACAGCGCATGACCTCACAGGTGGCGCCCAGTTAGAATTTTCTTCAGGTCGAGTAGCCCATCCCACTCAAAAGGTTCCTAAATAAGGTTTGTTTAAGGATGTTGAGCAAAACACCCATGTTTCCAAAGGTGAATTATTCAAACCCCAAAGAATTCCTCTCAACACATGGCTATGATGCTCCCCCACTACTTCTACTCATGATCAGAGATGCAAATATCGTCAGCCACCAAGGGACATGCTCAACTGGTTAAGGTCAAACAACTGACAAGCAAATCTGTGGTATTAAGCAGAATATTTGCTGTAGCCCATTTCTTATACCAAGACAAAACAATGTACATGATAACACTTCCAATCAGTTAAGACCAGAAGCCATAAGAGCCACTGCCTGGTACAAACATTTTATGACAATAAATTATTATTATTATTGTTGTTGTTGTTGTTGTTGTTGTTGTTGTTGTTGTTGTTGTTGTTAGGCGGAGAAATGGCAGAATCGTTAGCGCGCCGGGCAAAATGCATAGCGGCATTTTGTTCATTTTTAGATTCTGAGTTCACCTATCATCGAGGTCGACTTTGCCTTTCATCCTTTCGGGGTCGATAAAATAAGTACCAGTTAATCTGAATGCCTTGTTAGAAAACCGAATACTGCGTTATTAGCCTTGAGAGATACCCTCTTGTAGGCGCAGGCATCCATCTTAAGTTGGATATAAAGATAACCTTTTGGCATTAATACTGCTTCCGACGCTGATATTGAATTCCTAATTATCCCGCTGGCTATTTGTGACATTAACTTCTGAAAATATGCTGGTATTCTATATATCGTAGCAGCGAGATTTGATTGGCATGAAGTGACCGGTGCCTCCAACTGATGAAGCCAAACAGACCAAAATGATGTGATATTGGAATTCCGGCGCCCATGACAGACGATTTTGTTGCGCTATGATCTATGTGTGTATGTTGTTATGAACCAAACGTTTATACGAGAGGAATTCTGAAGGTTAATAACGCAGTAGTCGGGTGTTCTAACAATGGATTTAAAGATTACATTTTGGTAGTAATATTGCTTCCGTCGCTAATAATTAATAACTATATATATCTGCTAGACATCATGAGCTGATGTGTCTCGGGAACTAATCTATCTATCTATCTATCTATCTATCTATCTATCTATCTATCTATCTATCTATCTACCTATCTATCTATCTATCTATTTAGCTAGCTAGCTATTTGTACATACACAAACTTCCACCATCATACACACATACACGCACGCACGCACACACACACACACACACACACACGCACACACACACGCACGCACACACACATGCACATGCACACACACACATGCACATGCACACACACTGAGACACACATGCACATGCACACACACACACACAGAGGCACACACAGAGACACACACAGAGACACACATACAGAGATACACACAGAGACAGACGCACACATACACACACACACACACACACACACA
>NC_069003.1:13892825-13893961 GCF_001194135.2 Octopus bimaculoides
TATATATATATATATATATATATATATGATTACTCATGCACACGTATGTACCTATATGTATGAATAAACATACATATCCAGTGTCTAGGTATACATTCGGATTGATAAGATATATACACGAATATAAACGCATCTGCAAGTATATATATTTAAGTATGTATGCACACACACACATATTTATATTCATATACACATATACACACAAACATCCATCTATCCATCTGTACGTATATACGTACACACGCACACATATACATATGTATATATGTATTTATATATTTATATATATATATAAAATATATATAGATACATATATTTAGGTATATGTATACATAGAACCTTCTAAATCATATATATATATATGTATGTATGTGTATAGGCACGTACACACAGAAACACGCACACACATACACATGTCCATACAGACATATCAATTTTTACACATATATACACGAATAGATGAGGTAAGTGTATACAGATAGTATAAATATTGATAGAGGCGCATTTAGGTATTGTGATATCATATGCATACATATATACATAGATATATATATAAATATATATATATATATATACATATATAGATATAAATATATATACATATATATATATATATATACATATGTACACATATATAAACACATATATATATATACATATATACATGCATACACACACATATATAAATATGTGTAAATATGTATACACACACATACATATATATATATTTACTATGTACATGTGTATGCACACATAAATATTTACACATGAAAAATCGAACTATATTGACATGTGACAATATACAAATAAACACAAATATAGACGCATGTGTGTGTGTGTGTTTGTGTATATAATTCCACATAAATGTATACACACATGTACATATGTATGAATGTTTATCTATTCATAAGCCTATGTACAGTTATAGAATATATACGTGCGTGTGTGCATATATTTATATATTCATATTTCTATACACACACACATACACACACACACATATATAAAATATATATATATATACATAAAATCTGTATATATATATATATGTGTGTATATACGTATGTCAATGCGTGTATACATATGTAACGCGTGTGTATATACATATATATATATATATATATATATATATATAT
>NC_069003.1:13894229-13896614 GCF_001194135.2 Octopus bimaculoides
CAGGGAGAGAGGAAGAGAGTGAGAAAGAGAGAGGGAGAAAGAAAGAAAGAAAGAGAGAGTAAGTTTGAAACACTCAGAGAGAAACAGAAAGTTATAGCTCGTGGTAAAGATTGCATAGATGTGTGTGTATGCTTGTGTGTGTGTGGGGTGTGTGGGTAGTGTGTGTGTATATGTATATGAGTGTGTGTCCGTGTGTGCGTGTATGCACATATAAAATGGCTGCTGTTTAATACATCATCATAAGGGTAGTACGAAATGTATAGGACCACAGTAATATTGGTTTGAGATTTTGGCACAGGGCCTGCAATTTTAGAGTAGGGGATAAGTCTATTCAATCGACTTTTGGGTAGGAGGTAAGTCTATTAAATCGACCCCAGTGTTCCACTGGTACTTATTTTGTTTACGCCGAAAGGATGCATTGCAAAGGTTGCTCAGCATTTTGCCCATTAAGCATTTCACCCGGTGCTAACGTTTCTGCCAGCTCACCGCTTTATTTTATTTTCCTTTCCAACAACATGATGTTTTTGTTTATTTACGTTTCTTGAGCATTGAGTAATCTTAATTTATATTGAGGCAAAAGGCGCAGGCGTAGCTGTACGGTAAGAAGTTTGTTTCCTAATTGCATGGTTTTGGGTTCTGTCCCACAGCGGGCGCCTTGAGCAAGCGTATTCTACTATAGCCCAGGGCCGACCAAAGCCTTGTGGGTGAATTATGTTGACGGAAATTGAAAGAAGCCCGTCGCTTCTTTCAATATAATAATAATAATAATAATAATAATAATAATAATAATAATAATAATAATAATAGTATCGAAAAATACCTTAGAAATGAGAACCCAGATTCGAAATTTACCCAAGACACCTGATGAAGGCTGGAGGGTATATCAGCCGAAACGTTCTGTTAACAACAAACAAGATGAGGAGAAATATCCGTCAATTGTTAATAATGTAAATAATATACATAATTCCTCATCTCTTTAATATAGAACTGTATTATAAATATATTCTGTATTCTATAAAGAACTGTATTCAAGTCATCGAATGCTAAACATCGTAATATTGCAGTAATTACAAGCCGATGGCCTGGCAGAATCGTTAGCATGTCGGGCAAAATGCTTAGCGGTATTTTGTCAGTCTTTACGTTCTGAGTTCGAATTCCGCCGAGGTCGACTTTATCGTTCAACGTTTCGAGGTCGATAAATGAAGTACCAGTCAAGTACTGGGGTCGATGTGATCCATTTACCCCATCCCCACAAATTTCATGCCTTGTCCCTATAGTAGAAAGTATTATTGACCCGGCAAACCAAGTGAAATCGTAGCCGTGGCCGATGCCAGTGTCGCATAACCGGCTCGTTTAACAGTACCCTTTAATCGTCGGGCAATATGCTGTGCTTGAGAAGACCTGTCGAGTCAAGTGAAATCGTAGTCGTGACCGAGGCTAGTGACGTGTGACTGGCACCCGTGCCAGTGGCATGTAAAAGCACCATTCGAGCGTGGCTGATGCAAGTGCTGGTGGCACGTAAAAAGCACCACTCGAGCGTGGTCGATACCAGTGCTACCTGAGTAAAAAGCACCCACTATACTCTCGGAGTGGTTGGTGTTAGGAAGGGCATCCAGCTGTAGAAACTCTGCCAGATCAGATTGGAGCCTGGTGCAGCCTTCTGGCTTGCCAATCCTCAGACAAACCGTCCAGCCCATGCCAGTACGGAAAGCGGACGTCAAACGATCATCATCATCATCATCATCATCATCATCATCACCATCATCATCACCACCATCATCATCATCATCATCATCATCATCATCATCATCATCATCATCATCACCATCATCACCATCATCACCATCATCATTATTATTGTTATTATTATTATTATTATTATTATTAAGGTGGGGAGCTGGCAGAATCGTTAGCACGCCGGGCAAAATGCTTAGCGGCATTTCGTCCGTCTTCATGCTCTGAGTTCAAATTCCGCCGAGGTCGACTCTACCGTTCATCCTTTCGGAGTAGATAATATTACTACCAGCTGAATAGTGATGTCGATGCAATCGACTTATCCCCTCCCTCAAAATTGCTGGCTCTGTGCCAAAACTATTATTATTATTATCATTATTATTATTATTATTATTATTATTATTATTATTATTTATTGCTTCCACCATTCATTAGCCGTTCAAAAAATTGTAGTCAGGTTTTTTTATTCCTTGTAAAATAATAATGAAATCATAGTTTTTTTGATAGAGATCAGCTTTAAAAATTATATTTTATTCTCTTTTAACTGGAATGTTTTAACTAATGTTTTCGTGTCGAAAATTATGATTTAAATTACGTTTTTACGTAAAATAATATTAATAGTAATATTTTGGGTGTAATGACCCTTCGAAA
>NC_069003.1:13899239-13900246 GCF_001194135.2 Octopus bimaculoides
TATGTGTGTGTGTGTGTGTGTGTCTCTGTGTGTCTTTGTGTCTGTGTTTGTTCCTCACTCCACCGCATGACAACTGGTGTTGGCATGTTTACATCCTTTATAACATAGCGGTTCGGCAAAAGGGATTGATAGAACAAGTACTCGGTTTAAAAAACTAATAGGTACTGGGATCGATTCGTTCGACTAAAATTTCTTCAAGGCGGTGCCCCAGCATGGCCGCAGTCTAATAACTGAAGCAAGTCAAAGATAAAACGATAAAAGATACTAAGGACGGAAGCCAAAGACATTCTCCTTTTACTTTCCTGATGCTGTGAAGCTGATACCTAAGTAGAGAACACACCTGTCTCATTAAATCTATAAAGATATTGTAGTTACAGGTGAGACGTAATTCTACTCCATCGCATTACTTAAATAATTAGGTTTATGGGATTAACTCCTCTATGTGAACTACTTTGGTTTATTAAAAGTGGTAGAACTGTTCTTGGATATTTGCAATAAACCTAAAAGAGAGAGATGTGGTGCTTTGTTCGTTTTATGTATGTGTGTATGAGGATGGTGGTGGTGGCGATTGTGGCGGTTGTAGTGGTGGGGATGTAGATGTTATCTAGGAGTCAAGAGATAGAAGGCGGCGGCCTAGAAATATCTGCGTTCCGCTGATTGCGAATTTGTAATTATATTAAATACATTATCAGATCTATACCATGGTTTCATGTCGTCATCCGCGATGAATATTAACGATGTTCACTGTTAAACGAGATAAGAGTAGGGATGTACGTGGATATGTGTGTGTGTGTGTGTGTGTGTGTGCGCGCGCGAGTGTGTGTGCGTGTGTGTATGTGTGTGAGTGCGTGTTTCTATTTAAATAGCTGGATAGATAGAAAGATAAACACAGCTAGCTTGATGGATAGATGGATAATGATAGAGACTTTTAGAGAGAGATAGATAGATAGATAGATAGATAGATAGATAGATAGATGGATATATATATATATATATATATATATATA
>NC_069003.1:13900931-13902206 GCF_001194135.2 Octopus bimaculoides
CGTTTAAAGGAAGGAGGCGTGACGATATTGACGATAGACTCGGTTGATAAACCGACTCGTCCCACACGCGACAGCAGTCGTTCGACATAAGCCCACAGCTCCGAAATGGTTGGACACTGCACGAGTGCGTGCAGAACGGTTTCATCGCTCTGACCGCATCTCGGGCAGGTCGGCCCCGCATTTCGCGAGCCGTGGAGATAGAAAGATAGAAAAGTAGATAGATAGATAAGCAAACAAAATGGATCTTGCTGGGTTCCTTTAACAATCAAGAACTTGCTTTTGGTTACTCAATGTATCTAAACTGATATGTGTATTTATGTCTATGTGAATGCGTGTGTGTATGTGTCTTTGTGTCTGTGTTTGTCCCCCACTCCACCACTTGACATCCGATGTTGGTGTGTTTACATCCCTATAGCTTAGCCGTTCAGCGAAAGAACCCGATAGAATAGGTACCAGGCTTAAAATGATAACTACTGGGGTCGATTCATTCGACTAAAAGGCGGTGCTCCAGCATGGTCGCAGTCTACACTGAGTAAATCAGGGTTGTGTAAAAAATCGTAAATTGAACGAAAAATGGCAAGTTTGCCTTTTATTAGATTTATTCTTAAAATATCAGTAAATGATTATTTCTTGAAACAGATCGATTTTTTTTTTCATTGAATTTTATGAATAATAATATAAAAAAAAGTACTTTGCATGAAATTTCAGAACAAAATTTTGTTAACTCATTCCTGTTAAAATTAGCTTCGATCCTAAGAATGAAATATTGAAGTTTAAAAAATACATTTTTGGTACGGAGGTAGAAAGAAAAATAAACAGTTCTAAAAATTTCATGAATTCCTGCAAATTAGGAAGTTTCATCTCTAAATGAAGCCTTCACAATAGTTGTAAATTGGGTAAAATTGACACCATTCCTGGTTATTGGATCTTCCATTTATGGTACAACTACAAGGTTTTTCATTATTTATTCTTTTACTCTTTTACTTGTTTCAGTCATTTCACTCCGGCCATGCTGGAGCACCGCCTTTATAGTCGAGCAAATCGACCCCAGGACTTATTCTTTGTAAGCCTAGTACTTATGATTTGCGGTAATTAGTCCGTTTTTAGTTCTGAGTTGAAGTGCTGACAGGGTCCACTTTTACTTTTCATCCTTTCGAGATCGATTAAAAACGTTCCAGTTGGGTACTGGGATCGCTCTAATCGACGATTTCCTCCACGAAAAACTTCAGGCCTTGTACCTGCCTATACATAAAAGAATAATTTAATTAAAAGGGC
>NC_069003.1:13904651-13905231 GCF_001194135.2 Octopus bimaculoides
ACTACTACTACTACTACTACTACTACTACTACTACTACTTCTGTCTCACTGTGTGAAATAACAGACTTAACGGAAATGTGGTGGGTGTGGGATGGTACGGGCTTAAGTAAAGGAGAGAGGGAGAGAGAGAGAGAGAAGGAAGGAAAGAAGGGTGAAGGAGGGCAACCACTAATATATGAAAGAAGAGGAGAGCGAAGGATGATAAAGAAAAAAATGTGGAGAGGAAAAGATAGAGAAGAGATGCGGGTTAAGAAATTATTCCGTTATCACTCACAAGAGGCTAAATATAGAGGGGACAAACAAGGACAGACAAAGGTATTAAGTTGATTACGTCGACTCCCGTACTTATCTAATCGACCCCAAAAGGATGAATGGCAAAGAGAATCTCGGCGGAATTTGGACCCAGAACATAACGGCAGACGAAATAACGCTAAGCATTTCGATCGGCGTGCTAACGTTTCTGCCAGCACGTCGCTCTATGCGAACAGGATATAAAAAATGGTGGGTTATTCTAATTATCATTCTAATTATGTCTACACAAATATATATATATCTACACAAATTTATATATATCTACACA
>NC_069003.1:13905865-13908370 GCF_001194135.2 Octopus bimaculoides
ATATATATATATATATATGTATGTATATATATATATATATATACTCCACACACACACATACCTGAATACGTGTGTGTGTTTGTGTGTAAAAATTAGCTCCATATTCTTTTATTTGATGTCGTCCGTTTTTATGTTCTGAGTTCGAATTCTGCAGAGGTCGACTTTACCTTTCATCCTTTTGGGGTCGATGAAATAACAGTAGTAATCGACTTACCATCTAGCCCGAAATTGCTGGCCTTGTGCCAAAATTTGCAAGCAGTATTCATGAAGAGTATTGCTATTACTAGAATGTTCGTATCGATCATATGATGGGTAACTTTGGGAGTATACTTCTACTATGATGGGTAATATCAGAAAATATGCCATATTCAAATTATAATCATCGTATAATGATTATAATTTGACTTTTATCATATTTTTCGAAAGAAAAATATTTATTACCTAAGAAAATTCAATAAAGCAAATTTGTCATATGTATAACTCCTCTGTTATTTCTTCGTCTTTCTTCTTTCACGTACGCTTTTTCCTCGCGGGACGTTCACCTCATCAGAACGATTCCAACACTTTCCAGTACCATCCTTGGAAAACAGCTCTGGTTTTCTTGATATGGATACAATTAAAACAAGCGCGACTTCAAACACTTGAATATTCTGGAAACAATGTGGTCTATATGTACATATATTTAAATAATTATCGATATATCTTAATTAATTTTATCGAAGACTATCGACACATTATTGCTCATATATTGATCGCATAGAACATTGTAAATATTGCAACATAAAATTTAATGTTTATCCACTTTTCTAGTGAAGTAAAATATGTTCAAAATTTTGATTTATTTACTTATAACCGCCGATAGATGTGCTATTTATATAGTAAAAAGCGAAAAAGCTGGCGAGCTGGTAGAATCGTTTGCAACGCCGAGCAAAATGCTTTTCGAAATTTCGTCCCTTCTTACGTTTTGAGTTCAAATTCTGCTGAGGTTGACCTTGCCTGTCATCCTTTCGGGTTCGATAAAACAAGTGCCCTTTGAAAACTGGCGTCGATGTAATCGACTTACCCCTCACCCGAAAGTTTTGGCCTTGTACCAACGTTTGAAACCAATATATTAAGTAGTGGGTTGCTAGATTAAATTCGTTCGTTTCTTTGCAAAGTTATTTGAATTAACACGAGGTGTTATTTTTATCTTAATGTTTTAAGTTTGTTTTTTGTGTAGCGCTATTCTTTTTCTACAACTTTTGCTCATCGTTTTAATAATTTGAATGAATTTTATCTCTTTTCAAACGTATGACAATGGAGTACCCAGTAGAGATAAAAAAAAGTGAGAATTTTCGAAATCTGTTTCTCTTCACTTTCATTCAAGGTTCCAAATCTGACAAAACCGCTCGAGACATTTGTGTTGTGTACATAGAATGCGCTATTGCCGAAAGAACTTTACAGAATTGGTCTTTCACGCATCAAGGGAGGGAATTCTATATTAAATTCTCCACGTTACGGCCGTCTTGTTCACATCAATTCATCGATTGAACGAAATAATCCGTGAGGATCTGCGCCAGTCCACTAGGGAACTGACCCTGTCGATCAGATGATCGCGTGATACCGTCACCCGTCATCTTCGCTCAACGGTTAAGATCAATAACTTGGTAACATGGATGCCACCCGCTTTGAACGAAAGAGACAAACTCCAGTGTGCTTCTTCAACACGGCGACGCTTGCTCTCGCTTCGTTAATCTGACCACAAATGCAATTCAAGAGCTCAGTTGGGAAGATCTATCGCACCCACCCTATTCTCCTGATATGGCACCTTCAGGTTATTAGCTTTTTCTGTCGCTCACCAAAAGTCTGCGAAACGTTTCGCTCAATGATGTGTAGCAGGAAACGTGACTCGGTGAATTTTTCGAGCCAAGAATCTGTGATTTCCACAGTGAAAGAAAGCATTGACTAAGGAATGGAAAAATGGCAAGAAATCCTGAACAATGAAGAGGAATATATTATTCATTGAATTGTGAATTATGTTGATGAAAAATAAAGACTAAAATAAACAGAAAAAAAAAACCGAACGAATTTACCTGACAACCCAATGACAATCCAATAAGATTCGGAAATCGATTAAGGTTGTTTAGCAATTTTTTTAATCTGCGAAGAAACAGCCAAACTAGCCCTGTTTATAAGGTACTAAATAATTTACACACACACACACGAGCACGGACGCACACACACACAAAGACACACCACACACATATACATATGTATATATGTATATGTATGTATATATATATATATATATATATATGTATGTATTGGGTTGGCAAGAAAGTAATTTCGTTTTTTTCAAATAGATTTACGATTTATTTGAATGACTTTTGTCAATGTTATGGTTTTCCTGTTGACATTTGATAGCCGTTACTTTTAGCTTACTTTAGAAGCAAATTGCGCGTAATTTTCTTTACAGCTGTTAGTTCAGTGTCACTTTTCGCCATATTTTGCTTCTTTTAATTCCGA
>NC_069003.1:13908380-13909468 GCF_001194135.2 Octopus bimaculoides
TAATTTTCTTTACAGCTGTTAGTTCAGTGTCACTTTTCGCCATATTTTGCTTCTTTTAATTCCGAAAAGGCAAGGAAGCTGCCGAGGCCTACAAAGAGATGTGTGAAGTTTCTGGTGTTGATTGTTTAATAGAACGCACATGTCAGAAATGGTTTAAAAAATTCCGTTCTGAAGATTTTTCACTCAAAGATAACCAGCGTTCTGGTCGACCTACTGAAGTTGATGATGACCGAATCAAAGCCATAACTGAATCTGATTGTCATATAACTGTGCAAGAGATTGCAGAGAGGTTCAATGTATGACACACAAAAATTGAAAATCACTTAGAATGTCTTGGACTCGTTAAGAAGCTCGATATTTAGGCTCCACATACATTGAAAGAGATTCACTTAAAACAAAAAATCAATATTTGTGATATGCATCTCAAACGCAATGGCATCGACCTTTTTTTTAAAACGAATCATCCATGACGATGAAAAGTAGATTGTCTACAATAACATCAATCGAAAACGATTATGGTACAAGCGTAATGAACCAGCACAAACCACATCGAAAGCTGAATTGCATCAAAAAAATGTTATGCTCTCAATTTGGTGTGATTACAAAGGTGTTGTGTATTTTGAGCTGCTTCCAAGGAACCAAACGATTAATTCAGATGTTTACTTTCAACAACTAATGAAACGAGGAAGCAAAGAAAAACGGCCAGGATTGGCAAATTGTAAAGGAATCGTGTTCCACTATGACAACGCTAGATCTCACACGTCTTTGCTAACACGTGAAAAATTATTGGAGCTTAGTTGGGAAATGATGTCACATCCACCATATAGCCCTGACCTTGCGCCATCAGATTACGATTTATTTCGAAGTTTGCAAAATATTTTGAATAGTAAAACTTTCAATAATGATGATGACCTGAAATCGACTTGCTTCAGCTTTTGGCTGATCAGGATCAGAAGTTCTATAAGCGCGGAATCATGAAGTTGCCAGAAAGATGGCAAAAGGTCATCGAACAAAATGGAAAATAAAAAAAATGACTTTTATTTCATACTAAAAAAGCTGAAATTACTTTCTTGTCAACCCTATATATA
>NC_069003.1:13910025-13911291 GCF_001194135.2 Octopus bimaculoides
AAGAGGTATCCATCATAGGACTACCTGCACGCTAGAGAGGACAGTTAAATTCCAAACCATTAGGGATAAAATTTCGAAGGGAATGAAAAATAAAAACATTTACCATCTAACTCCTGGACCAAATCGTTTCAGACTTTTTTTTAGCAAATAAAATAATTTGCTAGGCGAAGCCTTCTTCAGCAGGTACACCTTACATTAAATATATATACACGCGGCAATCCAGTATATGCCCCGTGCTTATACATTCTAAGTTTTCAAATCTACCGCACAAGCGCAGTTCCTTGTCGGCAGTAAATAAATATGCCGGCTTTTTCATTTTGAAAATTATCCAAGAAAAAATTATCAATAATTAGTAATATCAAAGGGTAATCTGAAATATTAGAAATTTCCATTACCAATGGCCTAGCGTGTGAAAATTTAGTCAATAGACTATATATTATTCATATAAATACAGTGTACATTTAAACACATAACAGGTAGCCATCATAGGACTATCTGCACGCTAGAGAGGACAGTTAAATTCCAAACCACTATTAAGGATAAATTTCGAAGGGAATGAAAAATAAAAACATTTACATATGCCCACGGGCGTATGGTGTAGTGGTTAAGAGCGCGGGCTACTAACCCCAAGATTCCGAGTTCGATTCCAAGCGGTGACCTGAACACTAATAATAATAATAATAATAATAATAACATCGAAAATACCTTAGAAATGAGAACCCAGGTTCGAAATATCCCCAAGACACCTGAAGAAGGCTGGAGGGTATATCAGCTGAAACGTTGTGTTAACAACAAACAAGATGAGGACAAATATCCGTCGAATGTAAATAATGTAAATAAAAACAGTTACCATCTAACTCCTCTGTGGAAAGAAGCTAGTTTCTCAACCACGCGGTTCCGGGTTCAGTTCCACTGCGTGCAATTTTGGGCAACTGTTTTCTACTATAGTCTCGGGTTGACTAAAGCCTTGTGAGTGGATTTAGTAGGCGGAAACTGAAAGAAGCCCGTCGTATAAAAATATAAATAATATATTTATGAGTGTGTGTCTTTGTGTCTTTAATAGTCCTATGACGGATATCTCTTATGTGCTTAAATGTTACACTGTATTTATATGAATAATATATTGTCTATGGACTAAATTTTTACACGCTTGGCCACTGGTAATGGAAATTTCTAACATTTCAGATTACCCTTTGATATTATTAATAATAGTTAACCCCGCCGAAAAAAAAAAACGGAGAAAAAACACAAGAAAAAAACAACAAC
>NC_069003.1:13911391-13912798 GCF_001194135.2 Octopus bimaculoides
TATATATATATATGTGTGTGTGTGTGTGTGTATGTATATATATATATAAACTTGCCATTAGCTGGTACCCAAGTTATGGTTGCTCTCGAGTACCGTTGATCAGCTAGATAGATATTATTGCCAGCAAGGTAGAATCGGCAATCTGCTACAATGTCTTGCAGTGGTTGTGACCCTCGCTCTTCTCAGATTCTCATTTGTGACATGGTTCCACCAGTTGACCCCTCAAGGTATTTTTGAAGCACCTTTGTACAACAGTGCACCAGAGTGTGTTAAAAATAAATGTGCACATCTCTCTTCTTATCCTCCCTGCATCAGGTATTTATAAAATATAATTTCCAGCTAAGAAAATCACAGTACACGCAAGTAAATACATTGTTTACTGTTTTCTATATATCGAAACAGAAATCCCGGTTTAGTTCCAAATGAGCGAGGACGAATCTGCCTTGAAAAGGCGAAATCAAACCATAGCACTGTGTCTGGGAGTCCGCTGACGTCATTTGGATATCGGATCAATGTGTTTCCACACAGCATGGTCTAAAGAGAGAAAGCTTTTCTCCAACACAATATCCTCTAGCGACTACTTTGACGTTTTGCTGCACTAGAGCGTGTCAAAATAAATATATACCTTTTTGATATATACATTTTTTGATATTGAGTTAGTAGCTAAACACTATTAAATGACGTAATACAAGGCTACATACGGTTTAAAATATTTAAGATCTTTGTAATTAGCAGAAAAAATATCACATATGTATATCCCGTGTGTCTGCTACGTTACTTCTCGATTTAAAATTCAAATTGAAGAGTAAGACCGCTATGAATTTGCAAGAATAACTTACCTTAGAATAACCTCCACCAGGGCATCACGTGTCACCACAAAATATATCCACTGGATTTAAGAGCTTAGTGTTAAAAATGTCGTTATACTCCACTATATCATTTATGCAATGTATAATGTTCGTAATGGGGATGAGTATGTTTTTTTTAAAACAACAACAACAGCGTTTTGACTTTCATATTTCAATATTATTTCCCGATGAAATGGTCTGGTTTTCTATCTTATGCAAATTTACCAATTATGTATTTGTGTATGTTAATTATGTGATAATTATATATTGGTGATAACGATGATAATATATGTATTATATCTAAAACGCGCATATATAAAACCGGATATGCAAGGAGTGACATTTAACATTTTGGTGATCTTTTGCTCGCACTTGAGATCGTGCGCTCCCACATTTCTGAGCCCGAGGCCCAAATTGTCACTAGATACCTTTCCTCGGTTTGCCTTTGGGTCTTGCCAGCAGAGTGCAGAAGGTCTATGGGGTGTTGTGCAATCTTATTGGGTACATACATACATATATATATATATATATATATATATATATATATGTATGTATGTAC
>NC_069003.1:13915687-13916176 GCF_001194135.2 Octopus bimaculoides
TATATATATATATATATATATATATATGCATATTTCTATCAATCAGCCTATCTATCTATCTATCTATCTATCTATCTATCTATCTATCTATCTATCTGTCTAACTCTCTCCCCCCTCTCTCTCTATATATGAGCTACCTATCGTTATATATCATTTTAGATCACAGAATATAATGTATAATGCACATACACACACTTATATATATATATATATATATGTGTCTGTGTGTGTGTATACATCTATCTATCTATATCTATATATCTATATAAATATATTTATATGTATATATATATGTGTTTGTTTGTGTGCGTGTGTGGGTGTGGGTGTGTCTGTGTGTCTTTCGTCGGTTAGTTGGCTCGTTGTTGCGTTATTTATGTTGTTGTCTATTCGTGAAGGAGTGGCTTTCAGCTGTTCAGGGCCACCGCCTTTAATATGTCTGCTGCTGCACTGAAAGTCCATCCATTTTGCACTGAACTACCGCCATAATTG
>NC_069003.1:13918469-13922405 GCF_001194135.2 Octopus bimaculoides
ATATATATATATATATATATATATAAATAATACAGAATGGGACAAGAGCACAAAACATCCAGACAGTTAGGTGATACAAGAAAGGGACAAAACATCCAGATAGACGATACAAAGAAAACATGGACAGGTCATTCGGAGTTTTCTCTCTTCAGTCGAGATCCAGATTATCTTTGCAATTTCGGCTGGTTATTCTCGATATTTCTCAGCTTCCCTCAGATGCACCGCGACAGCAAAATATGCGTGAAAATCACATATTAATCACATATTAATCATATATGCATCCATATCTCTACAAATCCTCTATACATATGCACATTACTATTTCTTCTTGGTCGCGAGAATAATACGAAACTTCAACACATGACCATAGGCGATGTTTTGTCAAAAAGTAAACGCTGTAAAGACGGACACATCTCTTAATGTCACTGCCCAAACGAATAACAAAGCCAATGAAAAAAAGTCCTGGACAGATGACCATGAATACAATGAAGTAGTTGGTTTATTACTTGCGCACACTACAATGCAACACTCTTCCAAAAACATACCAGAATAAACTCATGCAGTAAAATAAACCTATGTGCCATAGAAGTCTGATACCCACCAGAAGAACACAACCTGCACAAACAAACAACACACAATACAAAGCCTAATACAACAAAAGACTGAAACCAAACCCCATAACAAAACATACTGATGCAATACGATATTCCCCAAAGGAAAATAAAAAGAAGACATACAGCACACCTCACCAGCACGAAAGTGCAGCAATTGATGCAATAGAAAGTTATTTGAAACTACAAGATGTCGAATAATAATAATGATTAAGGTGACGAACATTACCTCACCTCAGTTTATGAGAGACAAGGGCAGCATCAACAGATAATAGAGCAAGGAGGAGGAAATGAACCAGCGAAGAAAACAGGATAGTGATGCAATGTTACTTAGAAAGTGAACCTAAAAGAAGGATGTTAACACTTTGGATAGAGAAGGGAATCTTTTATCTTTTATTTTTTAGTTGTTTCAGCCATTAGACTGCGGCCATGCCGGGGCACTGCCTTGAATTTTTAGTCGAATGAATCAACCCCCGTACTTATTTTGTAAGCCTGGTACTTACTCTGTCGGTGTCTTTTGCCGAACCACTTGATTACGGGGACGTAAACACACCAACACCGGTTGTCAAGCAGTAATGAGGGGACAAACAAAGAACAAAGACACACACACACACACACACACACACACACACACACACACATATATACAACGGGCTTCTTTAAGTTTCCGTCTACTAAATCCACTCACTCGACCCGAGGCTATAGTAGAAGACACTTGTCCAAGGTGCCACGCAGTAGGACTGAACCCAGAACCATGTGGTTGGAAAGCAACCTTCTTATCACACATCCACTCCTATGTTTAAAGTGACTGAGCAGAGATTATTTGATGAAGCTAATGCAATTTAGAGAAGAAAGTGGATGGCAGAATTGGAGGTGGTAGAGATCACAAGACAACTGGAAAAGAAAGACCCGGCAGTTGGAAAGACAAACAACAACATAAGAGAAACAGTTCAAACCAAAAAAGATCGTAAAGGAAAAAATAATAATAGCTCTACCAGTAAGGAAGAGGCAACCGGCACCAGCGATTTTAGCAATTTAAGTGAGGAAGATCAGAAGATTGTAGATTAGCTGCAGGAAGCAATGAGTAAAGAAGTAAGAGAAAGATTGCCAGTATTAAAAGGTACCGACGGAAGAAAGCTGCTAGATATGACTAGGAAAGTAGATTCTGTTATCAGTTGGATATAGGTGACACTAACTTATTGATCCATGCAGGAGGGGCAGTAGTTACTAGGCGATCAGATATTCCACAAGGAAATATTAGAAAAGAACAAATGTGGAAAAGGAGACTACAAAATTAAGTGGAGACTTTAAGACAAGATTTGAGTAGAAAAGAAAGCTGGAAACTGAGCAAGTTAGGAAACAAAAAGATTTTAATTTTCTCTTAAGAAAAGATACTTTGACAAAGAGAAAGGATTTGGGACAGTCATAGAAGAGTTGAAATAGCGTATCATAGCAGTAGCAGGTAAGCTTTCTAGATATCAGAAAAGAATAGATCAGTATCAACAGAATCAATTTTTTGAGACAGACCAGCGGATATTTTATAACCAAATAAATAGTGGAGAAGAAAGTACTGAAGATGAGAAACTTAATGTAGAAGAAACTAGAAAGTTCTGGACTAATGTTTGGGATAAGCCAGTTAATCGTAATTGAGAGGCAGTATGATTAAAGAAAGTGAGGGAAGAAGTAGTAAGTAAGAAGCAGTAAGATCTAAGACTAACTAGTGCGTTAATGAGTAAAGTGTTAGGGAAAATGCCGAATTGGAAGGACCCAAGAACAGATTTAGTTCAAGGGTACTGATTAGTAGTTTGCATCGGAGGCTGAGGGAACAACTTTAGGATTGTCTTAATGGAGGAATAATACCAGATTGGACGACTAGAAGGAGAACAGTACTCCTTGTGAAAGACAAAAACAAAGGTAATACAGCAATTATAGACCAATTACTTGCTTACCATTAGTGTGGAAAATGTTAACAGGAATGCTTTCAGAAACCATTTACGAGTACCTTGACAGCCATAGTTTACTGCCAGAAGAACAGAAAGGTTGCAGGAAGAAGGCTAGAGGAACGCATGATATATCATACATAGACAAAGCAGTTCTAAGTGAAGTAAAATATAGAAAGAAAAATCTAACAATAGCATGGATAGATTATAAGAAAGCCTATGCCATGATCCCACACTCATGGATTAGTGAATGCAGACAACATAAGAGAATTAATTAGCTTTAGCATGAAGAAATGGAAAGTAGAGCCCTACTCACGTGACACAGACTTAGGGAAAGTTAATATCTAGAGAGGAATTTTCCAAGGAGACTCGTTATTCCCTTTAATATTTATTTTATTTTGATCACCCTGAGTTTAGCATTAAAGAAGGCAAAGGCAGGGTATCAGTTCAGAAATAGTAAAGGAAAAATTAACCATTTGCTCTATATTGATGATCTGAAGCTTTTTAGTAAGAATGAAAATGCGATAGAATCCTTAATACAGATATACAAAGATATAGATATGGAATTTGGCATAGATAAATGTGAAATATTAGTTATAAAAATGAAACAGGTGGCCAACATTGAAGGCATCCAATTACCAGATGGCCAGGCATTAAAATCATTGAAAGGAGAGAATTATAAGTATTTAGGAGTATAAGGATCTGACAGAGTAGTAACTATAGAAATGAAAACGAAAATTGAGAAAGGAATATATCAGAAGGGTGAGGAAGCTAATTAAGTCAATGTTAAATGGTCTGAATTTAGTGAAGGTTGTGAATACTTGGCGGTATCGTTACTTAGATACTCAGCAGCTTTTGTAGATTGGACAAAATCTGAATTAGCAAAGCTAAACAGAAGAACTAAGAAGGAATTCAATGTGAATAGATGATTCCACCCAAGTCCAGGAGTAGCAAGATTATACCTACCTAGAAAGGAAGGTTTAAAAAAAAAAAAAACTTGCTAGCGTTCCCCTTCATCATATGCACGGCAATCACATTCGATTAAAATGGCTTATTGATGTGTTTTGTTTCTTTCTTTCCCTGGCGAAATGATTGCGTTGTTTTACATCATTTATATTCCCTCCGGAATAATCTCAATGCTTTTTTCGAAACAAATGTTGGAAATATATATAATTTGAATAACACCTGCGTTTGACTCCATTTCTTAATTTAACCCTGGAATTTCTACCTTTATAAGTAGTCTGTAATATCCTTGGCACTTATGTGAAATTTTGCTACTCTGGTAACTTTATTTATTTTATCCTTGTTATTTGTACACATTGAAAAATACACACACACACACACACACACACACACACACACACACACACACACACACACACACA
>NC_069003.1:13922674-13923182 GCF_001194135.2 Octopus bimaculoides
ACACACACACACACACACACACACACACACACACACACACACACACACACACACATTCATATGATCATCCACCTACACATAAGCATTAATTACTGAATATTATTATTATTATCATTATTGTTGTTATTGTTTTTTATTATTATTTGTTGTTTTTGTTGTTCTTGATGGTGATGTTTGTATTAACCTTTCATATTAAGCCTCTTTGTTACAAAACTGCTCTTTTTCTCACCACCACCACCACCACCACTATTACTACCATCAGAGCCACCACCACCACCTCTGCTGCAACCGTTGCTATCGTCGCCACTGCTACATCCTCCACCTCCACCGCCTCCGAGGCCCCCTTCTCCACCTTCCCCACCTCTATTTTCTCCACCACTACCACCGTCACCGTTAACACCACGACCTGCACCACCAGCAGCACCATCAGCAGGCGCGCAGCTGCACCACCACCACCACCAACAACGTCTTTCCCTGCTTCACCAGCCTCCCCACTACCGTCATCATT
>NC_069003.1:13927764-13932170 GCF_001194135.2 Octopus bimaculoides
GGAATATCACGCAGTGCAATGTTGACAGAAGAGAAGGCATTTATGCAATCACATGCGCACATTTGTGCAGAGATGCACAAATGTCTAGTATGTACAGAATCTTCCAAACATAATTAATTCCTTGTTTACGTCAGAAGACATAATATAGCGTCAACAGAATCGTCATCATCATAGCATCATCATCATGGTCGTCGTCGTCGTCATCGTCATTGTCATCATCGTCATACCCTTCCTCCTCCTCTTTCTCATGCTCTTCCTCTTTATCATCATCATCATCATCATCAATACTGCAATGTATATTTACACACACACACACACAGCCATACACCAAAAACAACTGCTAATAGAAAAGAAGGCAACAACAACAATAACAACAACAGCAACAACAACGAAACACACAAGCAATAAGAAGCCATTATAATTAGTAGCTGTTGCCATGGAAACATAAGTAGAAATGCCACCACCCGGCGGAAGAAAAGAAATAGAGGGAAAAAATAGCTAAAAAACGGTGGAAAAATGGAAAACGCCAAAAAGAGTTGAAACTAAATGAATAAAGAAATATAAATTGTGTTGTCAATCATATAATTATAGTTTTGGTGAAGGCGGTGGTGGTGGTGGCAGCGGCGATGGTAGTGTTGAGTGGCAGAGTGCGGTGGGGGTATATTGGGTGGGGTGGGTTGCAACCGGGTGGATAGTGAGAAAGCAAAGAAGCTGTTGTATTCAGGTGGTGCCGATGGTGGTGGTTATGGCGTCGGTGAGGTTATTGTTGCTATTGATGTTGTTGGTGTTGGTGGTGGTGGTAGTGGTGGTTTTGGCGGAGGTGTTCCACTGCCGCACGCATAATCGTGTATTGGTGTATTCGTATTTAACCCCGTGCTCCCTCCCACGCCGTGTATATACGAGTTATACACAAGAATACGTACACACATACACATCTTCATACATACATACATGTATATATATATATATATATATATATATATATATATATATGGTGGTTGTCTACTCCTTAAACAGAGTTTGACCACCTCCTGCACCTACACCTTAGCCCTTTCATGGCGTCTGATGTGGCTTTTTAAACCAGACAGTGTTTTGAAAAAACACCCACACAGATTGCACCTCTGATTTGCACTACCAATACCTGCAAGTAAGTTCTGCTCATTGTGGATCCTAACATGTCTTTTAAGACCCCCATTGGATTTGCAAACCCTCTGGCACACACCACATTCAAACGTGTGCACAGACATATAATCAGAATAGCTGGATAAGGTTTGTTTTCCATGGGTTCGCAGGTGAGATTTGAGGCCAGCCAAGGACAGACATGGTCTGTCACAGACTGTGCACACAAAAAGGTCCTTGTCATTCACCTTCTCAGTCTTTACATATATATAAAGACGCACATATATACTCGCATGTATATATATGCATATTCATGCATAGATATATACATGCATAGATCTGTATGTGTGTGTGTGTGAATGTGTGTGTGTGTGTGTGTGTGTGTGAGAGTGTGTTTCTCTCCATTCATTTGATTTTATCACGTACAAAATAACAAAAGGATGAGAAAGACTATTACTTTTATGTGTGTGTGTATGTGTGTGTGTGTGTGTGTATTAATGATTATACATAATGCAAACATGTTTATTCTTGTGGGCTTACGGACATATATAACTCCTACACAGACATAGAAGTACATATATGCACGATGCTTATACACACACACATATACATACACACATATACACATACACACACAGAAGCACACACACATACACATACACACACGCACATATATATATATATATCCATATACATACACACATATATATAAATACTGGTTACTTGAATAAGAATAATTCTGCAGCACGCACAATAACACGTACATAAGCGCTCGCGCACACGCACACACACACACGCACGCACACACACACTCACGTACACACACACACACACGCACTCACGCACTCACACGAACTCACACACACGTACACCCACAGGCATACTCAGGTTAACTGTTTAGGACCCATGTGACTGAAGGCGTCCATTACCGATTGTTATCATAGCAACTGCGATTCCTTCCTCACTGAACCGCGTTAAGAATATTGCAATGAAGGTGGTGTCCGTCTTTGGAAGAATGGCAAAATATTAACAACATCAACAGCAATGTCGGAATAATAATAATAATAATAATAATAATAATAATAATAATAATAATAATAATACATAAGCACATACATATATTTGGATTGATAGAGTATCTACAGACTTAAACTCCTTAGAAAAGCAAAAGTGGGAGGCTATCAAAGTAGAGGATGTAAGATCTGCTCTTAAGAAGCCAAGCAAATGGAAGTCTGCAGGAAAGGATAAAATTCCTAACTTCTGGTTGAATGCCTTCCCAGAGAGTCATGAACTGCTAACAAAACTTTACAACAATGTTTTGCAACAACCTACTATGATTCCCTCTTGTTAATGGTGTAACATTCCTATTTCTGAAAAATGAAGAAACAAATGAACCAAAAAATTATAGACCCATAACCTGCTTAACAGCAATGTATAAAATATGTCTTGACTGAATATATCTACAGTTCTTTTTTTAAATAGAAAGTGGCATATTCCATAATGAGCAAAAAGGATGTAAACGTGGGTCCTGTGGTTGTAAAGATCAGTTACTCATCAATAAGATGATCTTAGAAGATTGCCACAAACGACACAAAAACTTGTCGATAGCCTGGGTAGACTATAAAAATGCTTTTGTTAGTCTACCATATAGCTGGATTAAGAATTGTCTGGAAATGTATAAAATAGCTCCTACTCTGCGAAACTTCTTGTCTGTAAGTATGAGATCATGGAGAACCACACTGACTTTGAACAGTGACAATGAATCTCTCAATACTGGAGATGTAAGAATTTCATGTGGCATTTTCCAGGGTGACTCTCAATCACCACTGCTCTTTTGTCTAGCCTTAACACCTCTCTCGAAATTGCTCGATGATGTACAATATGGCTATAAAATGTTTGATAAATATATATAAATAATCACTTTTACATGGATGATTTAAAGCTCTTTGCAAAAATTGATCAACAACTACAGGGCTTACTAGCAATTGTTAAACAATTCAGCGATGACATCAGGATGCAAATTGGCCTCGATAAATGTGAAAAAGCTATCTTTATCGAAAGAAAAATGACAGAAACAGCCAACATTAATCTTGACCAGCAGAATGTCATAAAGGAGTTAGAACCAACCAGCGGAGAGCTACAAATACCTAGGGGTATTTGAAGGGGATGGAATCAAACATTCAATGATGAGGGAAAGGGTCAGAAGAGAATGTTATCGCAGACTAAGGGCAATACTCAAGACAGAGCTGAATGCCAGAAACAGGGTCGAAGCGATCAATGCTCTAGCCATACCAGTCGTGACTTACAGTTTCAATATCGTTAAATGGTCAGTTACTGAAATATGTAATGTTGACAAAAAATACGAAAATTGTTGACAATAAATAGAATGCATCCCCCTAAGGCAGATATAGAACGACTTTACCTGCCAAGAAAAGAGGGTGGTCGTGGACTTTTACAACTGGAACTAACAATGAATATTGACACAATTGGCCTCAACACCTACCTGAAAAACTCTGACTGGATGTTAAAACTTGTTTTAAAGCATGAAAACGAGAAAGCATCACACTCAATAACAAAACAGGCAAAGAAATATCTAAGTGAATTCCAACTACAACAAATCCCAGAATTAGTCGTACTACAAACAAGTACAGAAAAAGCTAAGCGTATGAAAACCCGTGCTGAAGCTGCCGCTTCAGATATTCTTACTGAGAAATGGCAAAAAAAAACAAAAACAAACTTTCAATGGCAAAAACCTAAAGAGAGCTAATAATGCCGATGTTGATAAAGCTCTTACCCATCAATAGTTAGTGTCTTCTGGCTTAAAATCGGAAACAGAAAGGTTCGTCATAACAGCTTAAGATCAATGCCTACCTACAAGGAACTACCAGGCCAATATATTAAAGAACGACAGTAGCCCAACAAGTCGTGTATCTAAACAACAAAATGAAGCCATTGATCAAGGTGTCTCCATGTGCAGTCTTCTTGCGTCTACACAGTATCTCAACAAGCATGATAGAGCAGTACAGTATATTCACTTGGTAATCTACAAAAACCTGGACTTGTCCCATGATAAAAACTGGTGGGAACACAAACCACCTCCAGTGATTGAAAATGATCAAATCTCACTCTTCTGGAACTTCACTATTCAAACTGACAGAAAGATAGATGCGAATAGGTCAGACATTATATCGAAGGACTTCAGACAAAAATCATGCCTCCTCATTGATATGACTGTCCCAATCGACATAAATGTATCTATGAAGACCTACCAAAAACTGAGCAAGTAT
>NC_069003.1:13932180-13932702 GCF_001194135.2 Octopus bimaculoides
CATAAATGTATCTATGAAGACCTACCAAAAACTGAGCAAGTATAAAGATCTTGAAATAGAAATTGGCAAAATGTGGAACCCCAAGACTAAAACAATATCTGTTGTCATAGGTGTCCAAAGAGTGATAGCAAAAGGGCTGATTCCTACCTAGCTCAGATACCAGGAAACCTCAAAATGGCAGAGATTCAAAAGATAGTGCTCATGGGAACTGCCCATATCTTAAGTAAATTACTGTCTATGTAATCTCAAATTTTAAGATAAACTTATAATTATTCTCTAGAACAATACTATGTGCAAAACCATATATATGACACCCTAGGCATAATACCAACTTGGACTTCTAACTTGTTGTCTCTTGAGGTCTCTGGGTGAGACTTGGAGTCAACTTGTACAAATACAAAGCAAAAGTCAAACATGTAATAATAATAATAATAATAATAATAATAAAAATAATAATAATAATAATAATAATAATAATAATAATAATAATAATAATAATAATAATAATAATAATAATAATAA
>NC_069003.1:13932732-13935232 GCF_001194135.2 Octopus bimaculoides
AAGAAGAAGAAGAAGAAGAAGAAGAAGAAGAAGAAGAAGAAGAAGAAGAAGAAGAAGAAGAAGAAGAAGAAGAAGAAGAAGAAGAAGAAGAACTACCAACCAATAACATGTCTCAACACCTCCTACAAGATCCTCACATCAATACTAACTGAAAGAATATACGCTTCCTTGAAAGAACTCGATCCATCCACAAGCTCAAAAGGTTTGTAAAAAGAATCCTTATAGATGCAAAGATCAATTATTCATAAATAAGATGATTATAGAGAATTACCGGTGCAAAAGGAACCTGAATATGGTATGGATAAACTACAGGAAAGCGTTTGATAGTGTTCCAAATAATTGGCTACTCAAGGCCCTTGAGATATATAAGATCTCTCCTGTCGTCCCCAAACTCTCAAACGAACTGAGTAACACCAGGTATGGGTTCAAAATGTATAATACTCTAGTAAAGCATCTGTTTTATATTGACGATCTGAAGTTGTTTGCTAGAAATGACGAAGATCTTGTAGGGCTGTTAACAACTGTTAAAGAGTTCAGCAATGTCATCTGGATGGATTTTGGCCTTGATAAGTGTGCTAAAGCAACTTTTGTAGAAGGCAAGCTCAGACATACAACTTCCATTAAATTAAATACCGACTCTACCATCAAGGAACTTGACCCACAAGAAAGCTATAAATACCTGGGGATAAACGAGAGAGATGGTATGCAACATGCTACTATGAAATAAAAAATGAGAAAGGAGTATTACAGGAAAGTAAGACTCATACTAAAAACTGAACTCAACTCCAAAATTCGCATCGAAGCCATTAACACCCTAGCACTTCCAGTTGTCCAATACAGTTTTAACATCATTAACTGGAATCTTACAGAGCTCCAGCGCCTGGACAGGAAGACAAAAGAACTACTAAGAACATGCACCACCCAAAAGCAGATATTGATCGTCTGTACCTACCTAGAAGTAATGGGGGAAGAGTAATGGCACAATAGCAATGAACAAGTACTTATCTAGTACAGAGGACTGGATGCTGCGGCTTGTGTGCAAACACGAAAGCAGCAAATAATCACATTCTATTGTCAAGGAAGCTTGCAAATTCGAAAGGGAACTCGGCATTAACCCTGAATTAGATGAAGAACATGAAACCACTGCCACGAAACAAGCAAAACGGATCAAACAGACTGCAAAAAAGAATGGGCAGAAACAAATTGAGGAGCGGTGGCGCCAGAAGCCTCTGCATGAACAGTGTATGCTTCGATGCCGAAATGCTGATGTAGATCGAGCAACAACTCATCAGTGGCTGAGAAGCTCAGGACTGAAAGCAGAGACTGAAGGTTTCATATTGGCGGCACAAGATCAAAGCTTGATTTTCAAAAACTACCAGGTTAACATTCTTGAAAACGGTTTTGACTCTAAATGCAGATTCTGCAATGAATTTGATGAAACAATAGACCATCTCGTCTCAGGATTTTCTGTACTGACACCAAACGAATAAAAAAGTCGCTACGATAGGGTAGGACAGTATTTACAATGGGAAATATGTAAACACTACAAAATCAGCACTCCTGCTAACTGGTATGAACATCATTCTGAGCCAGTCGTTGAAGGTAAAAATGTCACTATCCTCTGGGATTTTCCAGTCAACACCGATAGAACGATCCAGGCTAATCAACCAGACATAATCATTAAAGACAAGGAGGAAAATACTTGTAGACTAATGGATGTAAGTGTCCCCACTGATAAAAATATATCTGTAAAGGAATTTGATAAATTAAGTAAATATAAGAATCTGGAAATTGAAATACATGTGACATCTCAAAGCGAGAGCTGTTCTTATTATTGTGGGTGCCCTAGGTATGATAAGAAACATCTAGATAATATCCCAAGAGAATTATGTCTCAGAGAAATCCAAATGATCGTGCTGAAAAGTACTGCCCATATCCTTAGAAAAATCTCATCAATTTAAATGTCTGTGTTGTATTACATGAAGATATTTCGCTACTGCCCCTGCCAATTCCCTTCCCCAAGCTTTCTTGGACGCTAGATGTGCCTCGGAAAGTGATTTTAACAAACATGCAGATCAAGAGTAAACAACAACAACAACAACAACAACAACAACAACAACAACAACAACAACAACAACAACCACAACAACAACAACAACAACAACATAATATAATATACAGAAAATAGCATTGCTAAGCACCGCACACATCCTATGTTAAGCACTTTCAGTACAGTGAAAGTAAGTTCACCACAACAAGCCACAGCACATACCTAAGTCACACGGAGCTGCGTTCGTTAGTGTTGTGAAAGGACGTGATAAAACTAAAACTACTGAATTATAATAACAATGATTTCTTTATTGTCCACCAAGGATTTACATCAAGAAAATCATTGTGGACGGCACATTGAATGTGTGTGTGTGTGTCTTTGTGTTTATGAGTTATATACATTTTTTACATTTGACGGATATTTGTCCTCATCTTGTTTGTTGTCAATGCG
>NC_069003.1:13939498-13940978 GCF_001194135.2 Octopus bimaculoides
TATGTGTGTGTGTATGTGCATATGCGTGTGCATATTTGTATTTGTCTCCCACCACCGCTTGACAACCGGTATTAGTGTGTTTACATCCCCGTAACTTAGCGGTTCGGCAAAATAGCCCGATAGATTAAATATCAGGCTTAAAACAAATAAGTACTGGGTTCAATGCATTCGACTAAAAAAATTCTTCAAGGTGGTACCCCAGCATGGTCGCAGTCTAATGACTGAAACAAGTAAAGATAAGCGAAAATGGTAGAGAACCATTGGTTTAATCCGATGCGTGTTCTGCGTTTGCTTTAGAAAAGTTTCTCAATCTTTAAGATTTAGGAAGTTATTTTTTGCTGCATCCTGCACATTAACACTGGATGGTTATGGCTGGAAAGCCTTCGATCATACGAGTCTCTGGCATCAGGGATGACCTGAGGGTAAACAACAATAACAAACAAATAGGCCTGGTTCTCCGTCGGTTACGACGACGAGTGTTCCCCTTGATTCTGAGTACTCTACAGATGTGCGTACCCTTAACATAGTTCCCAGGGAGATTCAGTGTGACACATCGAATGTGAAAAGGCTGATCATTTTGAAATACAGGCACCAGTCATTTTTGCCAGTTGAGTGGACTGAAGCAACGAGAAATAAAGAGTCTTGCTCAAGGACAAAACGCGCTGCCACGAATCGAACTCACGTCTTTATGATCGTGAGCCGAGTACTCTAACCACTATACCATCACGAATAACAAACACGAGCAAGAAGAAGAACAACAACAATTACGACTATGATAGACTCTCTCGTCGGTTTCGAGCAATAGGCATCCAGTAATTCAACTCAGCTAAACTACTACAACTACTACTACTACTACTACTACTACTACTACTACTACTACTAATACTACTACTACTATTACCACCACCACCACCACCACCATTACTACTACTACTACTACTACTACTACTACTACTACTACTACTACTACTACTACTACTAGATAACAATAACAGCTGCCAGAAGTATATAACAATGCAAACAACCGCATCAACAGCTGGAATAACAACCACCGCTGAAACAAGAAGCAAAACCGACGACGAAAAGAAGAAGGGCAACAACCACTGCCTTACAGCAATGATGACAGCCACAACAGCAGCAGCAGCAGCAGCAGCAACAGAAGAAGAAGGAGGAGGAGGAGGAGGAAAAGAAAAAGAAGATAATGATGATGATGAAGATGGTGATGAAGTAGTAGAAGAAGAGGAGGAGGAGAAAAAGGACAAAGAGGATGGGAAGAGGGAAAAAGAGGAGGAAGAAGACGATAATAACAGCGATAGAAAGAAGAACACCAGAGTTTGGCCATCCAGAATCATTGACCTTTGGAATCACTTTCACAGCTGCCAATTAACCAAAGTTGCAGGACAGCAACGATACATACATACACACACACACACACACATATATATATGTATATATACATGCATATATATATATATATATA
>NC_069003.1:13941594-13943368 GCF_001194135.2 Octopus bimaculoides
TATATATCAACACTGTTCGATTCCACTTATTAGTGGTTTGCCGAAGATTTACGCCATGATATCATTGAAATCATAAAATGTCGTACCATTTTGTACATTTCAAAACTTAGTTGTTTTTTTTTAAAGTTACTCTATAAATTTGAATCTTTTTTCTGTTTTATATTCTTTGCGGCCATCTTGGTAACCTAGCAACTGACTATATAACGCCTTTTTTTATGTCTTCAACGAATGGTTGTTAGTTATGTCACATTAGTTTATTTATATATTTAATGTCACAATTATATGAAGTGTAATATCAGGTGCAGACGTGATTGTGTGACAGAGAATTTCGCTTTTCAGCCAATGGTTTCGGGTCATTCCCGCTGCGTGGCACTTTGGGTATGTGTCTCCTACTATAGCTCCGGACCGATGAATACCTTGTGAGTAAATTGACTGGAAAATCCGTAAGCTACTGATTTGCAATAAGATGCACCACCCAAAGGCAGACGCAGACCGTCTTTACTTACCTAGAGCTCAAGGCGGTCGAGGTTTGATCCAATTTGAAATCTCTTACAAAACCACTACAATTGGACTTGAAACATCTAACGACTGGATGCTAAAGCTCGTTGAAAACCACGGAAGACATAAGAAGTTTCATTCTGTTACGAAGGAGAGCAAACATTTTTCTTGCGAGTTTATACATAATACCCAGGTTGAACAGCATGATGGAAGTGCGGCAACTGTAGTTGCAAAGAAGGTGAAATCAATAGCAAAGCAAAATGCGTTTGAACAATTGGCTGATAGATAGGAACATAAAACCTCTGCATGGCAAATATGTGGCTCGTAGCAAACAAGCTGATGTAGACCAGATGCATACCCATCTGTGGCTACGGAGCTCAGGGCTAAAGACAGAGTGAAGGCTTTATTTTAGCTGCTCAAGACCAGGTCTTATTGACCCGGAACTATGAAGCCAATGGGATGAAAAATGGTGTAGACCCGGAGTGCTGATACTGTAACGACGGAATTGAAACAGTGGACTACCTAATCTTTGGGTGTAAGGTTTTAGCACCTGTAGAGTACAAATCAAGACATGAAAGAGCTGGCCAATATCTACACTGGGTAATGTATATAAAATCAAAACTGCTGACAAATAGTACAAGCACCACCCTGAGTCTGTAACTGAGGGGAAAATGTAACGATTCTTTGGGACTTTCCGGTATGTACAGACCGAACCATCAAAGCAAATAAGCCAGATATTATTGTGAAAGATCAAAACAATAAAGTCTGTTTATTGATTGACATGAGCATACCCTGTGATCATAATATCTCGGCAAAAGAATTTGATAAGCTCAGAAAATATAAAGATTTGCTGATTGAAATCGAAAAGATGTGGCATTTCAAGAGAGTTACAATACCAGTGATTGTTGGAGCACTTGGAATGATCAAAAAAGGAACTGAAAATTATTTAAGAATGATCCCTGGCTTATCATCCATGCAGGAAGTGCAAAAGATTATCTTAATTCTTACGTCACACGTTCTGAGCAAAACATTGTTGCTGTGAATTTTCTTTCCCTTTTCCCCTCTATTTTCTTTGTCTACTTATAATTTTTTTATTTTTTCCTTTATCTTTCTGTCTTTCTTCTCCCTCTTCTCTATCACATGACTTTGTAAATGAACAATCTGGTGTATTTATTTTAATGGCCTACCAATGCATGCAGTGTGTCAAGAGGACACTCGGCAAGAAATGGAAACATAATTGAAAGATGATGATAATAATAATAATAATAATAATAAT
>NC_069003.1:13943571-13944859 GCF_001194135.2 Octopus bimaculoides
AAAAATAAAACTACTGAATAATAATAATAATAATAATAATAATAATAATAATTTTTGCCACAAGGGCAGCTGTTTTGGCGGAGGGGACAGGTCGATTACATTGACCTCAGTGTGTCACTGGTACTTAATTTATTGATCCCGAAAGTATGAAAGGCAAAGTCGACCTCGGCGGAATTTGAACTCAGAACGCAGCGGCAGACGAAATACCGCTAAGCATTATTATCATTGTTATTGTTATTATTATTATTATTATTATTATTATTATTATTATTATTATTATTATTAATAATAATAATAATAATAATAATAATAATTATAATAATCATTATCATTGTCGTCATCATCATCATCATCGTCATCATCATCATCATCATCACTACCACTACCAGTAGCACCACCACTACCACCAACATCATCAACATCATACATTTCTTCTTCTCCCTCCTCTTCTTCCTCCTCCTCCTCATTCTCCTATTCCTCCACCTTCTTGCTCTCTACCCAACCCCTTCGCCTCTTTAACCTTTAATTATATTTTCGCAATATTATTATCGATCATGATATTTCCTCTTTATTACTAATATTTGACACGCTTCTACACACACACAAACATACACACTCACACACCTACATACACGCATACGTTCACGCACATTAACATATATTCACATACACGCACACGCACACACGCGCATATCCACAGACACATATAGTCCATATAGGCAAGCATACAAACGCATATGCATATATAAATATACACACATACAAGCACACACGCACTGATACGCGTATCCTCATATACCTTCACATACAGACACAGACGCATACATACGTACACATACACATGCACATATACACATATGACCCATAGGCACAAACACATACACACATCCGCATGTACAGTTATACATTCGCATGTATCTTCTTCGATTTGTTTCAGCCATTTGAGTGCGGCCATGCTGGGGCACTGCCTTGAAGGGTTTTTAGTCGAACAAATCGAACGCTGAGCATTAAAAAAAAAAAGATTAAGCCTAGTACTTATTTTATCGATCTGTTTTGCCGAAACTCTAAGTTATAGGGACGTAAACACACCAACACCAGTTTACAAGCAGTAGTGGCGGACAAACAAGGCGAAAAGACACATATACAGATATATACATGCATCCATACATCCATACATAAACTGGAACTATTTGGTTGGGAAGCAAGCTTCTTACCACATTGCTACGCCTGTGTCCCCTCTACATATGTATATATATATATATATATATATATATATATATATATATAT
>NC_069003.1:13947511-13949229 GCF_001194135.2 Octopus bimaculoides
CATTAGCATGTATGTAGTGTTGGTTGGCCATATTTGTGTGTACATGTGTGTAGCACGCGCGCCTGTGTGTGTTTGTGTGTATGTGCTTGTGTGCGCACGTGTGAATATATATGTGTACGCATGTGTGTGTGTGCGTATGCGAGTGCATGGTGTTTGTAAAAGATACGCAGGCGCGATATGTGATGATATTAATATTTGTTGATGTGTGTATATATCTCTGTGTCATGATGTATGTGTATGTGTGTGTGTCTGTGTGTGAGTGTAACGGCGCATCCATATTCTGTGATGTTTGTGAATATATATACAGTGCACGATGGGTAAATTGTCGCCATTTTATATTTTTAATTTCGAACATGCACAATGTTTACTTTTGATTTTATTGACTTCACAGTATAGTAGGGTCAGTTGGGCACCTCCTGTGAGAAAAACAGCACCATGACGCAATTTACTCTGCCAGATATTTGGAAACGACATGCTGTACTGCTTGGAATTTGCACTGAAAGCTCTAATACGAACATTTCAGAGTGTTTGGGTGTCAATCTGAGGACAGTGCAGAGGATTCGGAAAGAGTTGGAGGAGTCTCATGGTGATTACGAAGGTACAGCTGCTCGGTAAACTCACTCCTGAACTTGTTGACAACAATCCCTCCATCGTCAGGGACATGAAAGTGTCTGAGTTTCTTATTAGGCAGGTGGTGCATGAAAACATTCGGTATCCTTCAAACAAGATGAGAAAGGGCCAATTTTTTTTTATCTGAACCCAACAAGGACAGAAAGAAAAACCGCACTACGAAGCTTTTGAACAAACTCAAGCATTCTCTCCAACCGAACTTGTTTTGGCTTTTCTCAGACAAATTTCTGCCAGGATCAGATGGTGAACACACAGAACAACCGTTGGCTTTCCGTGTCCCCAAAACAACTACCGAGAGTAATAAAAATCAAACAACCAGTCAACATCATGGTGTTTGGGGTGACCTCTAGTGATGAAGATGTTATGCCTCCATTCATCTTCCCACACGGCCTCAGACTCAACAGAGAGGCCTACATCAAGTGCCTGGAGGAGGTAGTGCTGTCTTTGGTCAAGAGGATGGCTGCTGGAAGACCCTATGTCTGGCAGCAGGACTCTGCACCATGCCACACAAGCAGGAAAATTCAGTTATGGCTGTCAGACAATTTCTGCGACCGAATCACCCCTAACATCTGTCCACGTAACTCCCCAGACTGTAACCCGCTTGATTACTATGTGTGGGTCGCAGTTGAGCGAGAGACCAACAAAACTTCTTGTAACATTAAAGATGAATTGAAGGCAAGGATTATGGGAGAATTCACCAACTTAAACAAGGAGGCTGTTCAGAAGAGTTGCAGGAAATTCTGAAGTCGTCTGGAGGAGGCCGTGGTTGAAGCCAATGGCGATCTTATTGAATAAATTTACTCTTTAGTATTTCAAGATATTTTTAATGTAATTTTGGTAAATATATCTGTTAAAATGAGATGTCAGTGTTATTTTCATTTCTGCGTAATTTAGACGACAGTTTATTCACCGCACTCTGTATATGTGCATGCGCCTGTATATGTATATACGTACGTGTGAATGTATGCATAAATGTATGTATGTAGGTATGTGTGTGTGTGTGTGTGTGTGTTTGTGTGTGTGTGTGTGTGTGCGAGTGTATGTGCGTGTGTGTGTATTTGCAATATTATTTTATTCACCAAGTTTTT
>NC_069003.1:13949674-13951226 GCF_001194135.2 Octopus bimaculoides
TCGTTCAAAATTCGTTGGCAGAAGCTCAGGAAACACAGGTCATGTCAACAAGTTCGTCAATTGTTCAGTGACGGTCCTTCAAGACCAGTTCATGAATTTTCATGAAGTTTTCATTCGTTCGGGAGATTGACCGTCGTTCTAACGAGATTGATCTTCAAGCGACAAGTGTCCATTCCTAAAGCGTAGAAACCACTCGTAAACTTGTGTTTTGCTTATGTCAGCGTCCTTCTAAGCTGTCTGAAGCATGACAACTGTTTCGGCCACCGTTTTCCCAAGCAGGAAACAAAATCTTACGGAAGCACGCTGGTCTTTCGCTTCAACCATCGCAAAGATCAACGAATAAGGGAAAAGCACTGCAAAGGAAGGATGCACTACGTGGCATTACGACGGCAGAATGATGCCTGAGGGCCACATGAAATAGATTCTAGCAGCGGAAACCTGAACTACAATGTGCTTGCCCCACAGAATACATTTTCGGTTACTTTCTGGTAGCCCCACGTATATATTTATTGGTATGCCTGTTGGCACGTGTGTGCATATATGTGTGTGTATATACGTACATACATACATACATACATACATATACATGTATATATATATATATTTGCATGTATGTATATATATATGTACGTACGTATGTGTTATGCATGCAATTATGCAATTAGAAAATCCCATGAACGATTCCTTTCTGCGCCACGGACGCCTGTGCAGAGAATGTTGTCTCCAGCCCAGCACCGTCTTAACACATGATCGTACTGGGCATTTGCTTAGGGGAATCACGGATCTAGAGGCCCAGTTCTGATCTTTTTATTCTGTAGCTTGCTCTCAGTGAATAAATAAAACAGGGCCCAGTGAATTGATTTTATCGGAGGTCTATAAAGCTGTTAAAACGGCCCTACTCCAACCTAGATTCCATCCAAAACCATCCCTTTGAGAAAAAATGTACTGACGGATAATTTGAAGGCCCCCTACGTATCGATTGTATTCCTAATTCAAAGGATCAGCTTTGGCAAAAACACTGAGCCATGCTGGGCATTACTTTAACAGACTGACATTTGCAATGCAAGATTAAATCAACAGGTGTGGCTGTGTGACTTTCTTCCCTACCACATGGTTCCAGGTTCAGTTCTACTGCAGGATACCTCGGGCAAATGTCTTCTATAGCTTCGGGCCGACCAAAGCCTTGTGAGTCGATTTGGTAGACGGAAACTGAAAGAAGCTCGGCGTACATATATATATATATATGTTTGTTTGTGTGTGTGTATGTATGTGTATGTATGTGTGTGTGTGTGTGTGTGTGTGTATGTATGTATGTATGTGTGTGTGTGTGTATGTATGTATGTATGTGTGTAAGTGTCTTTGTATTTGTGTTTACAGCCGGTGTTGGTGAATTAAAGTCCCTGTAACTTAGGGGATCGTCAAAACAGACCGATAGAATAAGTAACCAGACTTAACAGATGTACTGGGGTCGATTCATTCGACTAAAAGTTATACACACACACATCTACATACATGTGTACATATATATACATACACACACACACACACACAC
>NC_069003.1:13951326-13953056 GCF_001194135.2 Octopus bimaculoides
GTTTCGTTCAATACTGATGCAGAATTCAGAGCTTGGTTGGATCAATTTTTTCGAGTGGAAATCGAGTGATTTCTACCAACGAGGTATTGAAAATCCTTTTGTTAATTTCTTCGACTAAAGGTGGTGCTCCAGCGTGGCCGCAGTCACATGACCGAAGAAAGTAAAACAATAAAATATGCCATTTTAATCCAGAGCAACGCCGGGTATCTACGCTAGTATGTATATATATATATATATATATATATTTATATATACACGACAGGCTTCTTTCAGTTTCCGTCTACCAAATCCACTCAAAAGGCTTTAGTCGGCTCGAGGCTATAGTAGAAGACACTTGTCCAGTGGGACTGACCCTGGACCATGTGGTTGGTAAGCAAGCTATTTACCCGAAAGTATCCGGAAAATTCTCTGTAGGAGAAGCCCGCTGTAGTTCAGGCTTCCATCACTAGAAGCCACTTGATGCGACTCTCAGGCATTAGTATGCCGACGGAGTCGTCTACTGAGGTCTTACTGCCACGTTGTGCAAATGAAAAGAGTTGCAGAAAACTTGTGCCTCACTTGCTCACAGATGATCAAAATCAGTTAGGCCTGAGGGCATGTTGGGAACTGAAAGAACAGTTGGAAGTTGATCCAGACCTTTTTCCGTAGGTCATCATTGGTGACGAAAGAAAGGGGTGAAGAAAAAAATCAACGGAAGGCGTCAAAAGGCATCACTTTGCAAGAGTTCCAGCACTGTTTCAAACGGTGGAAAACATGTCTGGACCGATGCATTGTTTCAAATGGAGAATACTTTGAAGGCGATAAAAGTGTAAACATGTAAAACTAAGGGAGTAAAATATTAGTACAAAATTGCGGTTCCTTTTGGGTACCCCCTCGCATCTATGTATATATTTGTGTGTATGTGTGTGTGTGTGTGTATATATATGCATATATATATATATGCCTGCCAATTTATCTGTCTATCTATCTATCTATCTATCTATCTATCTATCTATCTATCTATCTATCTGTCTGTCTGTCTGCCTGCCAGTCTGTCTGCCTGCCTGCCTGCCTGCCTGCATGCCTGTCTGTCTGTCTGTCTGTCTGTCTGTCTGTCTGTCTGACTGTCTATCTGTCTGTCTGTCTGTTTAACATTCGGTGCAAATTTTGTCTCGGAAAACAAATTTCTCCTTACAAATTATATTTATAAAACCACACTACGCTCTAGTAATGTCAACGAACTATCAGACACCGGTGTTTTGGCATTATTTCGCCTTCTCAGAAGTAAAAATTGCCTCCGTCAGCTGGAGCTGCATAAAAACTTCAGTTTTCATATAGAAAACAGGTATCGGTTCATTTACTGCTATTCTTCTGACGTTTCCAAAATGGAATTTATTTAATATCAGCAGAGGAAGCAGTAAGGCTGAAAATAATAATGTGTATATGTACACATTCACATAACATGCACACAAACTCATACACAGACACAACTGATCCTCAGCTTACATATAGATAGAATGCAGACAAAAATATATATATATTTATACTCACATCCATATGCATACATACATACATGCATGCATACATACATGCATACATACATACATACATACATACATACATACATACATACATACATACATACATACATACATATATATATACGTGTGTGTGTGTGTATACATATATGTATCTCTCTCTCTCTCTCTCTCTATATATATATATATACGTATATACATACATGTATGTAT
>NC_069003.1:13954012-13954693 GCF_001194135.2 Octopus bimaculoides
TATATATATATATATATATATATGTATGTATGTATATGTATTTATGTATGCATGCATGTATGTATGCAATAATATATGAATGTCTGTTATTATGTGTATATGCATGCAAATATGCATATATTCATATTTCAAAATGACTTTATATGTCTATATGTATGCTTATGTATATATGTACGTGTATATGTATATGCATGTTACACCGACCAGCGAAACCCATCCTTATAATTAGCTGCATTTTTGGGAAATATCGCTGTGTATGTGTTTCATTATAATCGTTATCACCACCACCCTCACCATCACCACTACCACCACCACTATACCCCAACCACCACCACGTAAGCCATAACTCATTCCTGTACCCCCAACCCCATTAGCACATTCCTTCTCTTCACCACTGAAATTATTTCATTAACGATCACAAAAATTAATCGATGGTAACTTAATATCATCTGAAGAAGAGGAAATCCAATTTTAGAAGGGAATCTTTTTAGAAAGGGAATTATCACAGGAGACACCGCTGCTATTAAAAAAAAAACAGAGCTGCCATATCTTATGTATCAATTAATGGATCAAAATTACATTCGATATCTCATATGAACGTGTGTGTGTGTGTGTATACATGCATATATATATATGTGTGTGTGTGTGTGTGTGTATCTATCTATCTCTATGTGTGTGTGT
>NC_069003.1:13955801-13957480 GCF_001194135.2 Octopus bimaculoides
TAAGGTATTTGAGGACAGTTCTATACTTACACAAAATGACTCTTAGAAACAGACAATAATACCTTTTTACTGAAAAAGGTTTTGAGGATAAGAATAAACATATTGTTTCGTCATTTCATTCAATAAAGTTTCCTTCAGCTTCAATAACGGTTTCTAAGCGAGGTTTGAATCATACTAGGATCAAGTGGTCTCTGTTCATATTGAACATTACTCGGACTATGGAGGCTTTTAGTGATTATTTGGTGTTATGACGCTGCTCATAACATAGTAGTCCGGTGGATTGAGATCTGGGGAGCTAGGAGGCCAAATGTTGGGGGTTATGTGGTCATGAACATTTTCCGGCATCCATTCCTGTGTTGCTGTAGTATTGTCTGATGGTGCCGAGTCTTGTTGAAACACATAAGGCCTTCCGTTCCGTACATTACCGATCCATGGCTTAACCACTGTATTCAGAACATCTAAGTAGGCAACAGAGTTTACTCGAAGGCCTTGTGGGAAAAAAAAGCGAGGAGGCATCACATGTCCTTCATTGCTGACAACCCCCAAAACCATGACAGTTGCCGGAAATTTTGTATGGAATTTCCGAAGGGTCTGCACATAGCCATCTGTCATTTCTTCTGTTTACTTTCTAATCTTAATCGAAGTTTTCCTCGTCTCAGAAGAACCAAATGACATCTTTCTCTGCTGGGCTTTTAAGTTTGCTCAGATGTTTGTTTAGATCTGATTAAGGTCAATGAATGTAATGTTGAAAGAATCGCTGAGAGTGACCTTATAAGAGTCCTTGAAAGCGACCTCGAAATAGCCACTGAAAGTAACTTTCAAAGCGTATCTGAAAGCAACCTTAAAAGGGTCAATGAAAGCAACCTTCAAAGAATCTGATAATAATCTGGAAAGAGTCAATGAAAGCAATTTTGAAAGAGTCACTGAACGTAACGTAATCTGACCTTGCAAGATGGAGGGTGCAGTGTTGGTACAGCACATAAAAAATGAACTGAACATAACCGATCAAAGTTCCTACCATACTCGTAGGAAGATATTATTTAGATAGGATAACTATAGAAGAGGTAAAAATGGAAGCTCACAAACCACTCTGCCAATAACGGTTGTACGTGGCCTGTGACAACTACAATGGGATCTCGGTTAACGAATACATCTTATCACGAACAAATCGGTTAACGAACACGCAAGTCGGCAACAATGGTTGGCAACAAACTGGGAGTATCAACAGGAGTATCAACAGTTACTTTCTAGCTTTGTCTCAGTGAACATTCCTGCTCGAATTCAATGTACCATCTCTTGAATTTCATATGGGAAAAATAGTTTCGGTTTACGAAAATTTCGGGTGACAAACGGCCATTGAAGAACCAATGAAATTCATAAACCGATGTTCAACCGTACTTCTCTACTAGGATAGGCCTTTCTCGGTCACAGTTTAACCCAGAAAAAAGAAATATTCTCTCCTGTTTTCTTCAGTCTTTCCTCCTACTCACATTTATTAGGACTTTTATTCATCGTTTTTTCTCCTTTTCAATTATTTCGGAAATATATTTTATTCTATTATACTTATCTTTATTCTGCAGCTTCTAGGTCAAGGTCATACTCAGATAAAAATGAGGGACAAACTATCACACACACACACACACACACACACACACACACACACACACACACACACACAC
>NC_069003.1:13957490-13958426 GCF_001194135.2 Octopus bimaculoides
TTATTCTGCAGCTTCTAGGTCAAGGTCATACTCAGATAAAAATGAGGGACAAACTATCACACACACACACACACACACACACACACACACACACACATTCATACTTACATATATACCAAAATATACAAATAATTATTCATATGTATGCATATTCATATATATATATATATGTATGTATGTATGTATGTATGTATGTATGTATGTGTGTATGTATGTATGTATAAATATGGGCAGATAGATCGATAAAGAGAGAGAGAGAGAGAGAGAGAGATAGATAGATAGATAGATAGATAGATAGATAGAGAGAGAGAGAGAGAGAGAGAGAGAGAGAGAGAGAGAGAGCGACGTTTTCCCTATCAATCATGCAAGCTAACTATTTTTGCCTGTTTGTCTGTTGGCCCAATGTCTTATCTATCTGATTGCATCCATATATCTATTTATATGCATACATACACGTGTACAAATACATAATAGATGTGTGGGCGCGTGAGTATATATTTATATATGTATATGTATATTTTTATACATACATACATGTATAAACATGTATACATGCACATAAACAGACACAAACACACCCATATATATATATATATATATATATATATATATAGATGACCAGGGCGAATCATTCGACCACGTGATCACAATTGATTATGAAAACTGCAACAGGTGCAGGGAAGAATTGTGGCTGCCTGTTACTGTAGCTGAATAAGAATGATAATGATGATGACATACAATGACGAGTATGATTTACTTGTTTCAATCACTGGACTGCGAGGCACCGGCTTGAAGAGCTTTAGTGGAACAAATCTATTCCAGTACTTTTGTTAGACAAACGCCGGTTGTCAAGAGGTGATCGGAGACAAACAGACACAAAGACACACACGTACACACACACACACACACACACACACACACACACACACACACACA
>NC_069003.1:13959102-13961240 GCF_001194135.2 Octopus bimaculoides
ATATATAACGGCATTTCGTCCCTTCTTACGTTATGAGCTCACATTCGGCCTCGCTGAAGTCGACTTTATCTTTCATACTTTCGGGGTTGATAAAATAAGTACCAATTGAGCTCTTGGGTCGGTGCTAATTGACTTACTTCTAACCCAAAATTACTGGCCTTGCATCAAAATTTTACATACATGTTACACAGTTTAATCAAATATGTTTTATTTAGCTATATAATGCTTCCAGTATTTTCTATGATCTTCATAATGTTTTCCAAGTTTGCTAGCAGATTTATTTCTAATATCGCATACGTTTGTACACATTATGTATTATTAAGAGCTATCATTGTTTAACTCGGATAATCGGTTAAAACGAATGTCGTTATAATATTCAGTTGAAGTTAATCTCATTTTAAGTTCAACAGCCCGGAGAAACTGACTTTGCATCGCGTTCTTCTGGAATAAACAAATTAGTCAACCAGTTAAGTACTGACGTCTGCATGTATACTAGCGTATACATACATGTGGGTCGGTAGTGGCGTATATGTGTGCGCCTGTATGTGAGTATGTGTGTGTGCATGTGTGTGTGTGTGTGCATGTGTGTGTGTACATGTGTGTGTGTGCATGTGTGTGTGTGCATGTGTGTGTGCATGTGTGTGTGTGTGTGTGTGTGTGTATAGCGTTGCTAGGATGTTAAACTGTCGTATGTCCAAATTTGGCCAAATACGCTTTTTTCAATATTTATTTTTGCTTGCAATAGCTCGTTCTTTTGGTCAAACTATTATATTTCCAGCTGCTTCAGATGCCAAGATATCAAAAAATTGTCAAACTGTAGTGCAACGGTTTTGCTAAAAAAATCAATGTTTTGGACATAAGACACTTTTGCATAATAACAACGATATATGTACAGAGTATGTAAGGTATTTGAGGACATATGTTAATTTTACTATAGCAGCACATTTATCAGCTTACTATTTTCTATATTTCAGAATTATCAATGGTAGACCCTATGGTTACACAAGAAATGAAGAGCGCAGCCATCGTGGCTATAAAGGCTGAACATAGCAATTTAGAAATAGCACAATTTTTTAAAGTCGCTAGATCCTTCGCCTACAAAATTCGCAAGGAGTTAGAGGCTAAAGACGAAAAGGTATCGCTAATATCAAGACATAAGAAACATTGTAGACGCACTGATACTATGAGAACAAAATTTATTCAACAAGTAAAGCAGACCACTGATGACAATCCCAGAAGATCCATGAGGTGATTGCAAAAGAATGCCACGTGTCAGAAGAAACAATCCGAAATGTTGTCCACAAAGACATCGGATACAAGTCTTATGCGATGACAAAAAGTCATTTCATGTCAGAAACAGTGAAGGAAAATAGCTTAATCAGATCTAAACAAACTTCTGAACAAACTTAAAAGACCAGCAGAGAAAGATGTCATTTGGTTCTTCTGAGACGACAAAACTTTGATCAAGATCCGAAAGTAAACAGAAGAAATGACAGATGGCTATGTGCAGACCCTTCAGAAGTTCCAAGAGCAATGCATACAAAATTTCCGGCAACTGGTTTTGGGGGTTGTTAGCAATGAAGGACATGTGATGCATCTTCGCTTTTTTCCACAAGGTCTTCGAGTAAACTCTGCTGCCTACATAGATGTTCTGAATACAGTGGTTAAGCCATGAATCGGTAATGTACGGAACGGAAGACCTTATGTGTTTCAACAAGACACAGCACTATCAAGCAATACTACAACAACGCAGGAATGGATGGCGGAAAAGTTTCCTGACGACATAACCCCCAACAACATTTTGGCCTCCTAGCTCCCCAGATCTCAATCCACCGGACTACTATGTTATGAGCACCGTCATAACACCAAAGAATCACTAAAAGCCTCCATAGTCCGAGTAATGTCCAATATGAACAGAGACCACTTGATCCTAGTATGATTCAAACCTCGCTTAGAAACCGTTATTGAAGCTGAAGGAAACTTTATTGAATGAAATGACGAAACAATATGTTTATTCTTATCCTCAAAACCTTTTTCAGTAAAACGGCATTATTTTCTGTTCCTTAGTGTAATTTTGTGTAAGTATAGAACTGTCCTCAAATACCTTACGCACCCTTTGTGTGTGTGTGTGTGTGTGT
>NC_069003.1:13963700-13966643 GCF_001194135.2 Octopus bimaculoides
TATATATATATCCGACAGGCTTCTTTCAGTCTACCAGATCCACTCACAAGGCTTTGGTCTGCCCAAGGTTATAGTAGAAGTCAGCTGCCCAAGGTGCCATTCAGTGGGACTGAACCTGGAACCATGTGGTTAGGAAGCATGCTTCGTAACCATTAATTCTCTAAGTAGTTCTAATTTTCCCAACCGACCAATGGGCCGACCAATAAATAACAAACCTATTATGACTACTGGAAACAGCTGTAAGTCAAATTTGCTGCATTAGTTAAATATGTAATGACAATTATTTATGCCTTGTCTTATACATACATACATATATACATACATACATACATACATACATACATACATACATACATATATACATACATACATACATACATACATACATACATACATACATACATATATACACTAAGGGATAATATCTATCCAATATACTGCCTGAAGAATACCCAATTATTATTACACTAGTGTTTTTTCTTTGTATTACCAAGTGCAATAAATGGGTGCGGGTAAAAAGTTATTTTACCATTAATTTGTATAGCAATAAGAAAATGGAGGGGAATAGATGGTATTCATTAACTTGCAGACATTGTATTGTGTCAATTTACTTTTTTATATGTTTACTAAAAGGACAATAATAACAATATACAAACACATGCGACATATTATCTCATATCAGTAATTAAAAAATGACATATAGTGACAGAACATGGGATAATGACTTACAGCTGTTTCAGACTAGTTGTGACATGCCTCATTCTATCTATACCACTCCAGTAGACTGCAGAAATTAATAGATGAAATAGATGTACATTGATGATTCTCTAGGCCTCTTCAGAGATTTTATAAAGTTCATAAGGTTAAGTTAAAATATCCAAATATAAGAGTATAAAAACCGTAAAAACCCATATATATATATATATGCATACTTTAACATATACATAGATATACATAAATAAACATAAATACATATATGTACATTTAAATGTGCATACACAAATGTCCATACATGCATACAAATGAATCAATTATTATTGTTATTATACACGAGGAGGACACATATATATATACACACCCACACATACATGCATACACATATGCATAAACATTTCTGTACAGAAATGTTCATTGGTACATACGCATTAGTTGAGTTTGGAATGGAGGACTGGTGCATTAGTTCGTATCATTATAATTCCAACAAAAATCTCCAAACCTATATATATTTTTTTTATCAAAAACCTATGGGGTACGTACGTATCTGTTGTGTTTGTATTGGAGGAATTTATACAATTAGTTCGTGAGAATTCTAACAATAATATCCAAACTTCTATAAAACTGTGATGAGTTACTCTGTAATTTTTTTCTTTATGGAGTAGTTGGAGTCATGCTAGTAATGTCATTTTTTAATTACTGATATGACATAATATGTCGCATGTGTTTGTATATTGTTATTATTGTCCTTTTAGTAAACAAATAAACAAGTAAATTGACACAATACAAACAATACAATGTCTGCAAGTTGATGAATACCACATATTCCCCTCCATTTTCTTATTGCTATATATATATATATATATATATATATATATATATATATATATACATACATACATATATATATATATATACATACATACATACATACATACATACACAGTACGAGCTAACCTTAATTTGCAAGCACATCTTAAACCTTGTAAACTTCATAATTAAATACTCCACGAATTTACAGCAGCGGGATCATGTGATTCAATAACGTAGAAAGAATTACTGTTAACAGATTCACCTCGTTCGACATTGCAGAATTTTTACAATCCGTTTACATTCATCTTCTCTTGAATGCCATAGAAAACGGGGGGGGGGATTAACGCACGCAAGTGATTCTATGAACGTTTAATTCTAAACCCAAAGAAATTGTTATGATTATACAAAGATACTTTGTGCGTCATAAAAGCAATAGAATTAACTCTTTTGCGTATCTATGAGGATATCTGCAACGCAGAAACTCCCTAATTAAATAACACTTTTTTTGTTTTGATTTTATTTTATTTTATTTTATTTTTTGTCTTTGGTCAGTAAGTGTCATTTGCTATTTGATTCTATCTAAAAATCAAAGGAAATGACAACTATTCCCTTCAAACTTTGATTTTGCGACCGAAACACCAATGGAAACTTTTCGATGACATTTCAGACAGATTCAGTGCAGAGTTACTGAAGCAAAAATATCGTTATAGCAAATATTCTGCTCAATACCGCAGATTTGTCTGTCAGTTGTTTGACCTTAACCACTTGAGCATGTCCCTTATCTCTGATCATGAGCAGGAGTAACGGGAGAGCATCATAGCCATGTGTTGAGAGGGATTCTTTGTGGTTTGAATAAATATCATTACAACAAAGTTTGAAGGAGATATTTGCCATTTTGCATACTTTCTATGGATAAGCAAATAGGAAATAACAGTTGTTACCGAAGGACAAACATCGTGTAACACAGTGTAATATTCTAGACTTAATAAGAAAAGTTTTGTCGTCTCACACTATGGATGACCGTTTCTGTCTTATTTTACTTGTTTCACACGTTAGATTGAGGCCATGCTAGGACACCGCCTTGAAGAATTTTCGTTGAATGAATCGACCACAGTACTTATTTTTTGAAAGCCTGTTAGTTGTTCTATTGAGCTCTTTTGCCTAACTGCTTAAACACATCACCATTGGTTGTCAAGCGGTGGTAAGGGACAATCACAGGCAAAAAGACGCGCGCGCGCTCACACACACACACACACCATTGTAAGTGTCTTCTATTACCTCAGACAAACCAAAGCCCTGTGATTGGATTTGGTTTACAGAAACTGAAAGAAGCCCGTCAACCAAATTCAATATATATTTATATATAGATATATATATATATTGAATTTAGCTGACAGAAACTGAAAGAAGCCCATC
>NC_069003.1:13966743-13967676 GCF_001194135.2 Octopus bimaculoides
GTGTGTGTGTGTATATATATATGTATGTGTGTGTGTATGTATATATATGTATGTATCTATCTATCTATCGATCGGTAGAATTGGATGTGCCCGATGCGTGACACTTAAACCACATAGGTGCCAGCTCTAATGTTAATCATATTAAGCTCCCACCGTTGCTTGTACACACAGGTTGTCGGTATCCCTTGTAGGGTCAAGTAAAAGCAACCGAGGTCGCTTTTCTTGCCTAGTGACTGACTCCCACTTTTACGAACACCGCTCCACTTCCATGCTCCCACGCTCTGGCATGTGCTTGCCGTGTGTTTCAATCTGGTTGTTGCTTGTCTCAAGCTTATATTTCTGTTTCGATTGGCTCCCGTGGTTCCTCAATGCTGGCCTCATAAGCTGCGTCCATAGTGTAACGTCATGGGTTGTCGAATACTGAAAGATATGTAACAACTGGGATAAAGTAGTACCAAGGAATGTCCATGTTCTTTACTTTGTGCATAATTGTATAAAAAGTATTGAGGAAATGACATCCAACTAAATTTAATTACTAAAAGGAATAATTGTTTTTGTTTTTGGAATATTGGCTCTCGAAGCAGACCTCATAAAGCTACAAATAAATAATAGCATATAAATGTTGTGTTGAAAAACTATTTTGGATAGAAAAATTCGAAGGCTGCCTGTAGGACTTGAGTCCTACAGGCAGCCTTCAGGGATTTTCAACCCTATATTTACGTTCATAGCTTTTTCTGATGTATCTCGAGAGGTAATATTCTAAAAAGAATTATTTTACGTTCTCTCGAACGTTTATAAATTTTTACGACGTCAACAAAATTATTATGTAATTTTGCGACCGTGAATTCAAGCTGTCGAAAAAGGCTTCTTCCGAAGGATCTGTGGAGTAACGTTACTCGATGGTGTGCATAGCTTGGGTATCAGTGAGTCTCC
>NC_069003.1:13968926-13970200 GCF_001194135.2 Octopus bimaculoides
ATATATATATATATACATACATACATACATATATATATTGAACAATCTCGAGTATAACCAGCCGTAATTGCAAAGATAATCTGGAACTAGAATGAAGAAAGAAAACTCCGAATGACCCATCCTTGTTTTTTTGTATCGTCTGTCTGGATGTTTTGTTGTCCCTTTTTTTATATCATTTAAATGTCTAGCTGTTTTGCGTTTTTGTCCCATTTTTGGTATTCTTTTTTATACATACATACATACATACATACATACATACATACATATATGTATATATGTATTTATATATATATATAAAGGGTAAAAATTATAAAAAATAATAATTTATACCAGCGGTAACATGGGTAAAAAAATGTCTGTAGCCATAAATATTTTTATAATATATATGTGTGTATAAAATTTATACACGAGGAGAAGAACCTCTATGTGGCCTTCTCACATGCTAATAACGGCAGTCAAAACCTCAAACCACTAAAAACACTCTTATTTAGAGCACTTTGATTGCAAGCGAACAGGACAATTTGAAAGAATTAAAATACGAGTTATTTCTATACTCCGAAGTTTCACCATTAATGATCAAATAAATCAATTAATCAATTAATTGATGAATCAATCATTCGTGGATCTTCAGCAGAACCTGCTGGAACCTATAATTATAAACCTCTAATGCATACCGAACCTCAAAGGAAACACGTGCATCGTTACACATCAAAAATTCAAATCAAATGTTCTCAATCATAATGCTGAGCCAGAATAAAGCAGCAATGAATAGAAATTCAGCAGTGACTTTTTTAAAGCCTGGTTCTTCTATCGGACTCTTGTGCCGAACCGCTAAGTTACAGGGACGTAAACACGCGAACACTAGTAGTCAAGCGGTGGCGGGTGACAAACACACAAAAACACTCGACGGGCTTCTTAACACAGAGCCACGCCTGCAGAAGTGGCTGTGTTGTAAGTAGCTTGCTTACCAGCCACATCTTACCCAAGAATTAAAATATCTAAATATAAATATAAAGGGTTAAAATTATTAAAAATAGTAATTAATTAATTTATTTATTTAATCATTAATGGCGGAACTTCGGATTATAGGAATAACTAGTATTTCAATTCTTTCAAATTATTCTGCTCACTTACAATCAAATTGCTCTAAATAAGAATGTTTTTTAGTGGTTTGGGGATTTGACTGTCCTTTTTAGCATGTAAGAAGGCAACATAGTGGTACTTCTCTAAGTGTATAAACTTTATGCACACACACACATATATATATAATATAT
>NC_069003.1:13970415-13973143 GCF_001194135.2 Octopus bimaculoides
ACGTATATATATATATGAACATGCCTATATGTATTATATATATGCACGCATATTCATGTATATATACATACGTTTCAAAATAAACCAATCTGGTAATATTAGCGCAGAACAAGAAATAAAAAAAAGAAAAGAAAAGACATAAAAAACTAATGACCAATACAAGAAGATAACAGAATAAAAACAGAAAAACAGCCAGCAAAAACAAAAGCAACAGCAGCAACAACAATACCAGCAACTGAAACCATGAATAAGGATGCGAAAATAAAAGTGAAACTAGATATGACAGTTATGATAAAAAAAAAGCGGGAAAAAAATGTTTTCTACGCCATGACAATGAAGATGATTAGAGTGTGTTTGTAAGGGAGATGTACGAAAAATTTCACATTAGTCTGAATTGGAACAATGATTGAAACCAACAACATATCTTTTCTTCTTTTTTCTCTGTTCTCTCCCCATAAATTCACGTGTGTGGATGTGTGGGTGTATGTATTAAGGACAAACATATACACACAAATTTATAAAATGTAGAGAGCTGTATGAATATTACATGCATACATGCATGCATACATACATAGGCTGACAAACATATATACATATACATTTATATACATACGTGTGTATGCATCTGTCTACATGTATAGTTGTATATATATATGTGTGTGTGTATACATGTGTGTATGTATATATGTATGTATGTGTATATATGTGTGCATATGCATGCATATACTTATACACATATGTATATATACACGCACACACACACACACACACACACACACACACACACACACACACACACACACACACATATATATATGTCGATAGATAGTTAGATATAAGAAAATGTTTATGCGTATCAATGTAGTATCGCATTTTATTTTAAATCTATCTTTTCTAAAAATGTAAATGTTATTCAGCGAACTAACCAATGCATGAACAGCGAATGGATATATTTGAACCCCCTGTGTTGTGGGTAGAGAAAGAAAATGGTAAAATGGTTATAAGAAAGAATATGCAAGACTGAATACTTGGAATATATGTGTGCGTAGATATTATGTGTATGTAGATATTATGTATTCATGTATGTATGCATGTTATTGTTCACTTTTATTTCAAGATTTCTTTACAATAGAGAAAGAGCCGGTTTCTAACCTAAATCCAAGTCTCCTTCATTAGAATTTCATCATCAACATAAAAGAGCATTTTTGTATGTATGTATGTATGTATGTATGTATGTATGTATGTATAAATGCATGTATGTATGTATATATGTATGTATGCATATATGTATACGTGTAGATTTGTATGTTTTGTTTTATGTATGTTAGGCATATATTTGCATATCTAGACATGCTCATACATATTTCAATGATATACTTCTGGAAAGTTTTTCAGATTTTCACAGTTCCAGTGATGGATTGAATTTGTAGTCTTCGAATTAGCTTGATATGTGTGTATGTATGTATATGTGTATGTATGTATGTATGTATGTATATATGTATGTATGTATGTATATATGTATCTATCTATCTAGGCGGCAAGGTGACAGAATCGTAAGCATGCCGGGCGAAATGCTTAGTAGTATTTCGTCCGTCTTTACGTTCTGAGTTCAAATTCCACCGAAGTCGCCTTTGCCTTTCATCCTTTCGGGGTCGATAAAATAAGTACCAGTTGAACACCAGGGTCGATATAATCTATGTATCCCCTCCCCTGAAATTGCTGGCCTTGTGCCAAAATTTGAAACCAATATTCACTACACATTATTCAGCCAGTTTGGTATAAATTCTAAACGTGTGAATGTGAAATGTTAATGCGTGGTTGTGCTGTAAGGAGTTTGTTTATCAGCAATGTGGTGCTGTGTTCTATCTCACTGCATGGCACCTTGGGCAAGTGTCTTCTACCATAGCCCTGAATCTACAAAAGTCTTATTAGTAGATTTGATAAACGGAAACTGAAAAAGCCTCTCGTATATGTGTGTGTGTGTGTGTGTGTGTGTGTGTGTGTGTGTGTGTGTGTGTGCGCGTGTGTGTACGTCTTTGTCTTCGTTCTGCATCACCGCTTTGACAATCGGGGTTGGTTTGTGTACGCCCCCGTAACTCAGCGGCTCAGCAAAGAGACCGATAGACTAAATACCGTTCGACTGAAACCCTTGAGGGCTGTGCCTTAGCATGGCCGCAGTCCAAATGACTGAAGTATATAAAAGATATATATATGTGTGTGTGTATATATATATACATAATGTATGTGTGTGTATGTGTATATATTATGCATTCGTATATACATGCACATATACGTATAGCTAGATCTAGTGTGAATAAGACATACATAAACGTAATTGGTATTTGATGTTTTATAAAACATGTACATGTTTCAGTATATCGACTGACAAGATTATACAGGCGTTTGACAAATTTGCATAATCTTATTCACACACACCATCAGTGTTCTCAATGAAATATATTTTTTTATCTTTTTACATGTTTCAGTTATTAGACAGCTACCATGCTGGGGCACCACTTTGAAGAAATTCTAGTGGAATAAATAGATCCCAGACTTATATTTTAAAGTCTGGTACTAACCTTGGTCGAACTGCTAAGTTACGGGTACGTAAAGACAACAGCACCAGTTGTCAAGTGGTGATGGAGAACAAAAACAAACATAAAGAGACACATACAGGCACACACACACACACACACACACACACACACACACACACACACACACACAC
>NC_069003.1:13976702-13980234 GCF_001194135.2 Octopus bimaculoides
ATATATATATACGACGGGCTTCTTTCAGTTTCCGTCTACCAAATCCACTCACAAGGCTTTGGTCGGCCCGAGGCTATAGCGGAAGACACTTGCCCAAGGTGCCACGCAGTGGGAGTGAACCCGGAACCATGTGGTTGGTAAGCAAGCTACTTACCACACAGCCACTCCTACGCCTATGTATATATATATATATATTTATTTATTTATTTATTTATTTATTTATTTATTTATTTACATATATATATACATATATATACATATAAAATTTTAAAAAGTGTAGTAAATAAACATACGAATATATACTAAATACACAGACGAACAGAAAACACAGAAGGTCACCAACTCCTCTTCAGTTATCGACCAGAGGGTCAAAGCGCAATTTCGGCCATTGTCAATAATGTTGCTTCCACTTTGGAGGCACTGGAAAGAAACTTTCCGGGAATGGGACCAAAACATAACAAGACGAGGCGGGCTCTAGACGAGACCGTTAGTAAAGGGACAAGGGACAAAGCAATAAACAGAATAAAGTATTAGGGCCACACGCAAATAACAATTGAAATGATAATAATACATATGCAGCAAAGAAAATAAAAGCCTTAGGGCTGCAAGTCGAGATAAAAATAAGTAACACGAAGGAGAAATGAAACTGTCCGAATATGTATATGTATATCAAAAGAGCATAAGCGTAAAGAGGAAGAATTTACGTATAAATAAACCGTTAGCTAGATAAACCTGATAGAAAAATGGATAGATAGAAACACTGAAAGGTAGAGAGATAGTTTGAAAAACAAAAAAGAAAAACAGTCCGACAAATAGATGGACAAATGGATAAACAGATAAATTGACAGACAACTAGATAGGCAGTATGACAAATCGGTGAATGGATGGAGAGACAGACAGACAGACAAATAGTTGGATGAATAGATAGATAAATAAATAGTAGTTACTTGTTCATCTGGTAAAAAATGCTTCCTGACAAGCAGGAATGCCACAAAGACTCGTATCAATTTCTGATCAACGCTGTCATAACTGAAAGTTCTTGGATATAAAAGAAAGGATCTTAACATGATAGGGATCAGTTACCAGAAGAATTTTCGCAATGTTTACTTCAGGTGTGTTCTGGAAACATGGAATGTTAAAAAGTTAAGTAACATATCACTAATAACAGCTAAATGTTTTATTCAAAATTCGAAGATTCAAAGAAGGAATTGTAAGACGAAACATCCACGTTAGAATTGGAATATTCCGAAAGATTCATTCTCTTTCTGTGTGTGTGTGTGCACACACACACACACACACACACACACACACACACACACACACACACACACACACACACACACACACATATATACGTGTCTCTTACTGTCTGTCTCTCTGTCTTTTACTGTCTAACTGTCGATCTCTGTCTCTGTTTCTCCATTCTTTGTCTCGTTAACATTTTTTACAAACATAGCAAAAGAGATTGGATTATTAAACACGTTTTCTGTTGTAGAACACAAAATACAGTCAGATAGAAAACTCTTCTACATACATCCTGTACTTCCAGATTCTGTAGGGAATAAAGCACGAAAATATTTGGTTTAGGAAAACATGCGGTCTCATTAAGGTTTCTTTGAAGCGAAAGAAAGCTAATAAAACGCTATGATATACTCTTTTACTCTTTTATTCTTTTATGTGAAATAAAGAAACAGGGATAATAGAATTGGATGCAAAGAGACTTGGAAACACTCAGGAATCAATGAAGCGGACAAGGTGCAACGAACAAATGAAAGATATGCTTAGGAATGCGTATATTATTGACATAAAAGAATAATACTTAAATGAAAGATAAATGCTGTTGTGCAACTGCTGCAGTATTCAGGTATAGTTATGATATTCTTATAATTAAGGGTAGCTTTGGGAATTAACAAAACTAGATAATGGGAAGTAATGACAGCGTTTAGAATATAAGCTACAAAAGCTGATTCCAGGGAGAGATTATATTACAAAACAAATATAGGAAGACGTATGGAATTTTATCTAATTTAAAAAAAAACATATTGTAAAGTACTTACGGGACGGTTACAAAAATATTTAGAAAACACAATAACGTGAAATTATGGCAAATATTTATAAATAGGAATAAAAACATCCATTGTCAGTCTCAGAGTGGCCAAAAAAAAACATTTAAAGCAGAGGTTGGGTGAAGGGAGAACTTAGAAAGAGGAATTGGTTACAACGAAGCGTGATAGAAATAAAGAATGGGTCAAATAAATGCATGATGTTATTGTATGCTTTCCCCATATGAATATCGTACTTGTGTGGCCTTTTATAATATATCCACGTCAAGTATGATATACAGAATGCTGTTCTGAACTAATACTACTTTCGTCGCTAGTAAGGAATCTTTATCAAGTCTGCTGGCTAATTGCAATCCGTGTGCTTTGTTAATCATTGCTTTCCTGTATAAGTAGTTGAAGCTAAGTTTATCTAAGAAAGCGGTTACTGGTGGATGCTTCATGCTGATGACACACAATTACGCAAAAATCTGGATTTAGCAATTTCACTGCTGCTGAACGTTTTTCGTCTACTTCTCCTATACGTGACATGAGATGCTTTCTCGAGACAAAAAAAGCAGTTGAGTGACTTTCTACTGTATATCCACGTTAAGTAAGATATACAGAATGACACACGTACGCACGCACGCACACACACATTTATACGGCAGGCTTCTTTCAGTTTCTGTCTAACAAATCCACTCATGAAGCTTTGGTCGGCAAGAGGCTATAGGAGAAAAAAGTGCTCAAGGTGCTGTGTAGTGGGACTGAACTAGGAACTATGTAGCTAGGAAGCAAGTTTCTTACCACATAGTCGTACATACATACATACATACATACATACATACATACATACATATGTGTGTGCGAGCGCGTGCACGTATGTACGTATGTATGTATGTATGTATGTATGTATGTATGTATAAATAACAACACACATGGGTTGAAATTCTCTACAGCTGTTTCAGACGCGTTCTTTATTGATGAACAAAAACGTTACATCATACAAAAAAAAAAAATAAAAATAAAAATATCCCGTTATCTTCAGATGAATAAAGAAGGAAAAATCCGTCATTGCATTTGTAAGTATCTGTCTGTCAGTACACATTGTTGGTACACTGGTGTGCTATCCCCCGACTCTACATTGATGCTCTTGCAATTTCAATACCTGATTCAATTGACCCTGAAAGTTTTATTATATATATATATTTGCGTTTTCTAAGCTGATTTTTGGTAAGTGGTGTCGATTTTACAATTCTGCAAATAATAATAATAATAATAATAATAATAATAATAATAATAATAATAATAATATTAATAATAATAATATCTTATCTGCTTAAAACTTATACGCGATCATCGTGCATTGACTTTGATAAATAGTCTAATATTGAAGCATACAAGCCCTCGACGGAAGCAACTAGGGTTTTCCGTAAGCATGGGAAAACCCTAGTTTTTTCCGCGTACGGAAAACCTTGCTCTTTTCTGTCGAG
>NC_069003.1:13981897-13982201 GCF_001194135.2 Octopus bimaculoides
ATATATATATATATATATATATATATATATATATATATGCGTATAAACGGGTGTGTGAATGTATATATATATATATATTGATTGATTGATTAACTTCTTTCCTCAAATTATTATCATTTTTGTTTATTATTATTATTATTATTATTATTATTATTATTATTATTATTATTATTATTATTGTACATCTATCTATCTATCTATCTATCTATCTATCTATCTATATATATATATATATATATAAATATATATGTGAATGTGTGTGTGTGTGCGGGGTATTTATATATATGTATATATATGTGTATGT
>NC_069003.1:13982440-13984924 GCF_001194135.2 Octopus bimaculoides
ACTATAGCCGATACATCTTTCAACAAGTATATTGTCTTGATATTTCTGACGCCAAAATTTTATCCTTCTCCTCCTCGGCCCCCTCCCTCTCCTCCTGACCACCACCATCACTACTACAATACCAGCAAAACCACCTGCCCACCACCACCACCACCACCACCACCGCACCGTAGATTACTACGTAGAATTTTTCACAAAAATAGCCAATTAAAGATGGCAGCTATACTTGATAAAACGGCGGCAAAATGCTAGAATTAAACAGACAGACAATATAGAAACAAAAATAATCAGCTGACTAATGCCTAATGACTTATAAATTTAGAAGTCAAATATCAAATTCTTGCGAATATATCGACTTCAGTCATATTGATCCTCCCTATTATAAAGACGAAACAACATGCGCCGGCGTCACTCCATCTTGAAGTTGTGATTGAAAGGTCTAAGCGCAACTATGGCTGTGTGGTAAGAAGTTAACAACACAACGTACCTAAACCGAATCGGAGGCGAAATGAATCGCCAGTCTGTGTATATGTATATCTGTCACTCACAAGAAAGCTGGGAAATTCCTGCTGTTATATATTCCATACTGTCATTATAGCTGTATAGTTTTGGTCTGTGTAGCGACAGTTTTATTCTATTTGGGAAGATATTCAACGTAAAGGCATGCCAACCATGACCATTTATCATTTATACAGGGTGCCCCAGAATTAACTATTTCTTTGAAATCGAGCAAATTAAAAAAAAAACTGATAACATTTTATGTTTATTTACTTAATTATGATCCCAAGACAAACAGATGTATAAATCTTAGGTCAAAACTTTTCAACATGTGTTTCAACATGTGTTCCCTCTGTGTCGCTGCAAATTTCAAATCTATTCTTAGCGTTGCGAAACACATTTTGAAGCATTTCAGGAGTTTTCTCCTGCACTACTAACTGAATGTGTTCTTTACGTTCAGCTAAACTATTGCTCCACCCTGGGAATAAACGTAAAGAAAATGATTGCAGCCAAATTGAAAATAAGCTGTCGTGGACAAATAAGCGGGATCCGACAGAAATGAAAATAAAATTATTAAAAAAAAAAAATCATAAAAATTATAAAATTTAAAATTTATACACTTTTAGCACATATCAAGCTTGATAAACATAAATAACACTGGTCAACAAAATAAAAAAAATTCTCTGGTATAAAATCTTTGAGCTGCTTTACACTATTTTTTGGTTGCCGATTCCAAAACTGACTGCAGATTTGCTCTATCACATCACTTTTTTGTGCCATTGGTACATACTTTATTTATCTGGATCATACCAAAAGTTAACTTAACACCACTATTTGCGGGATTTTTTGATGGATTGTCATTCTAATATTGAATAATATGTTCAAGCTGAGTTTTGTTTTAAAACCCTTCTTTTCAGGTGCGAACTGAACCACTTTGATCTAGTTAAGGATACATCAAAAAGAAGGACGTTCTGTAATGGCCCGATATCTTCTGTTACATCTGTGGAAACGTCACTCCATAGGCTTAAAGGTGCAACATTAACAGCTTGCAATACCTGTGTTGAAACTTGGTGTGATGAAGCAATTCCTCAAGGCTCTTGATCACAGTGGAGACCGTTTCAGATGTATATGTACAGCCTTTCCAAATCTCAGTGACGAGAAGAAGGCAGGCATATTTGATGGACTTCAAATAAGAACAGTCTTCAGGGATCCACATTTTGTTACAACAATGAATGTGGCTGAGGCTTGAGCTTGGAATGCCTTCTCTGATGCGGTGCGGAATTTCCTTGGAAACAATAATGGGGACAACTATTAAGAGATTGTGGAGGGGCTGCACTTGAGTTTGCTAGCAATTGGATGTAGAGTGAGCATTAAATTGCACTACTTACACAATCACTAGGGGGAGTTTCCAGAGAACCTGGCTGCTTTTAGCGAAGAGCAAAGTGAATGCTTTTATCAAGATGTAAAAGTAGTGGAAAAACGCTACCAAGGCCGATGGGACTCAAACATAATGGCAGGTTATTGCTGGAGCTTGTTGAGAGATATTCCAGAATCTATGCACAAGAGATCGCCAAAACGAAAGGGAGTTTTTGCAGTAATAACATGATCAGAATGAATGATCACAATGAAAGATTTTGTATTCATTTTTTGTTATCACCAAGTTTAATTCTAACGTGCTAATGTACATTTAATACCACAACTTTGTGTTTTGATTTATTAGATGAAAAAAAGACATTGTCTATTAAATGTTGCATCTACATGTGTTTACTTCTTCCCTTATAAGCATTAAATAGCTGCTACAAGCAAAAACAAAAAAAAAAGAATTTATATCTCAAAAGTCTGATATGATAGACAAAATCTGATGCAAAATTTGGATTCAGCGCCCACAAATTAGCTAAAAACCAATTGATAAACGTGTTGACCAGTGTAATAAGGTGCTGTCCGATTTCACTGAAAAAGATAGTTAATTCTGGAACACCCTGTATA
>NC_069003.1:13985239-13986817 GCF_001194135.2 Octopus bimaculoides
GAGAGCTAAGAAAAAGGGGAGATAACAAAGAAGTGGTGAATCCAAGACGAGAAGGTGCGTGTGTGTGAGAGAATACTGGTGATCTTAACGTATGCATGTGTGTATGTAGGTGCGAAGGTGTGAAAATGTGGGGAAGGGAATTGGTCAGTGCTAGTGTGTGTGTGGTGGTGTGTTGTGGAGTGATGTGTTGTGTGGTGTGTGTGTGTGTGTGTGTGCCTCGCTGTGGGATTGAGATTGCATTTTCTAATAAGTCCTTCCTATTTTTTACAGTGTAGGGTATGATATATGAGAGTGCATGGCTGAGTGGTTAAGGTGTTGCACTCACGATCCTCATATCGTGCGTTCGATTCCTGGACCGGGCGGCGTGTTGGTTTCTTGAGCAAAATACTTCATTTCACATTGCTCTAGCGCTTGTGTGAGGACCGGCATGTCAAAGAATTGATCTAACGTTACCTCTGTGTGTCGTAAAAAAAAAAAGTGACCAAAAGATAGGATTTGAACCCCGACATCATAAAAACCTCACCAGTAATGGCCACCTAAACAGGTCCATGGGTTGGAGGTCTGTCCCCCTGAATGGTGTCATCCGCCAGGAATAGGCAATCGCCAATTAATGGTGGATGTAGCGACGCGTCGTTACAGCGCGTGCGCCCACCCCCATACTACTACTACTACTACTACTACTACTACTACTACTACTACTACTACTACTACTGTATGATATGGGAGAGATTTGACTGCTATTTTCAGCAGGTTTAAGATTAACTTGTTTTAGTTTTATGTGTTGCTATCAGTTTACAGTTTTTCTGTTGGTCAGCAAAGATTAAAATTGTGGGCTCTTTAGTTATTAGATTTCTTATCTATCTATCTATCTATCTATCTATCGATCGATCGATCGATCTGCCTGCCTGTGTGCCTTCCTGCCTATCTGTCTGTCTGTCTGGCTGTCTGTCTATCTGCCTAACTGCCTGTCTGTCAGTCTGTCTGTCTATCTATCGATCGATCTGTCTGTCAGTTTGTCTGTCTAACCATTTGTCTGTCTGTCTGCCTGCCTGCCTATGTATCTATCTATCTATCTATCTATCTATCTATCCATCTATCTATCAATCAATCAATCAATCTCTTCATGTATCGATCGATCTCTGTCTTTTTGCCTGTTTGTCTGTTTGTCTGTGTATCTGTGTGTCTGTCTATGTATGCGTGTGTTTTGTCGCTTATGTCTGCAACAGTCATTCATACACAATGATGCTTACGTGAAGATGCACGCACGTGCAAAGAGAGACAGAGAAAGACAGAGAGAGAGAGACAGAGAGAAAGAGAGAGAGAAAGAGAGAGAGAGAGAGAGAGAAAGAAAAAGAGAAAGAATGGGAGAGATACACTTGATGGAAAAACCAACGAATGCCAACCAACCAAAGAACCCCACCCCTCATCCTCCCTCCACCAAAACAATAACATCAACACAAAACAAAAACAAACAAAACACGATTTATCGAGAGAACTGCGACGATGAAAATACTGTTGCTATGTGAAACACTCGGCAGGGGGGGGGAGATAATTGTCAGAGATTGGCGAAGGTATCGA
>NC_069003.1:13988588-13991193 GCF_001194135.2 Octopus bimaculoides
TATATATATATATATATATATATACATGGATGTACATACACATATATACCTATATATGAATCTATGTCTACATATATTTTTTACTTATATGTATATTCATATATATATATACACATACACACACACACACACATATATATATATGCATACACACACATATACATACATATATGCGCATGTCTATGAGTAACGAGCTAAGATAAATGAGAGTGGATAAAACGATGAATTCGGACAACACAAATGAATAAATGTATATTAAATACCAAACAAGATAAATTCTTGATTTGCTGAAATGAAGTTCGTTTCAAGAGAAAGCATACAAATACCTAGTGGCAAATGCAGCTGATCTCAAATAAGAAGAGAATATGTTCTGATGAAACAAGAACTCTCCGTAACTGACACACAAACACACACACACAATGATATGTAATTGTAAGATCTCAGGATCTTGGTGCAGAAAGTTCGTGAGCTTCGAGAAGCCTGTAGTAGGCATAAAAACAGGTTTCAGGAACAATAATAGTTTACTGACGTAGAAGGTTGTAAGTTTTTCCCATATCGAAGATCGATAAGCTGAAAGGATTTTTTTTTATAATTCACGGTTAGCAACCAGGTTTATTATGAATGCGAATAAAAATCCAAACTGAAGGAATGGAGCAGGTTAAATCCAGGCTACATATGTTTGCCAAATAGCAAATCCTTTGGTGTAATAATCACTCAACGAAGGTTACCCCACTAGCTACTCATCAGGTCGAAGATACCTTTGATAAATGAATGTTACGTTGTCGTCAAGAGATCCCATGTTAGCACGCTGGAGATGTAATCTAAAATGAGTGGTGAAGTCGGAAGAACGGAGCGATAAAGCAAAATAGAAAACATTTATATGAAGACGTTTTGTTTTTTCACTCTGTACTTCCGTTCATTTTAAATTACATCTCCGGCGAATTAACTTTTGATGTAACCTTCATTTAACTAAGGAATTCTCGGCCTGAAGAGTAGCTAGTAGAGTATCTCAATTTGAGTAATCACTACCTCCGAGGTTCTGCTAGCTTGGAAACATATATAACTTGGATTTTACCTGTTTCATTCCTCCAATTTGGATACATGTGTGTGTGTGTGTGTGTGTGTGTACAGATATACTGACAGGGACTATAATTGCCCGAATACACCGATCAAGAATTCCTTATACTGACCGGTCAGTTTCGCCAATTTCCGTTGCCTCATCAGTAAGGACTGGTTCGACTTCGGTAGATTCCGGACTGAATTTTCTGTCAGTATCTATGTTTTTACCATAATAATCTATGGATGATTTAGCGAATCGCTAACGTGTATACAGAAAATTGCAATAGACAGCAGTGTGCAATGTTTTGCCAAAACGGAAGACTATAAATGTCACTAAATATGACTAGAGTGTTATAAACACCTACGTTGCTAGAAATAAGAGCTAAAATGTTCTAATGCTTTAGTCAAAGCACATAATTATGTACATATATACAGACAGGGACTATAATCTCCTGAGACATTTATAGTTTTCTTTTATGGTAAAACATTGCACACTGCTGTCTATTGCAATTTTCTGTATACACGTTAGCGACTCGCTAAATCATCCATTGATTATTATGGTGAAAACATATACTGACAGAGAATTCAGTCCGGAATCTGCCGAAGTCGAACCAGTCCTTACAGGTGAGGCAACGGAAATTGCCGAAACTGACCGGTCAGTATAAGGAATTCTTGATCAGTATATTCGGGCGATTATAATCCCTGTCAGACTATATGTATACAATTATGTGCTTTGACTACAGCATTAGAGCATTTTAGCTCTTATTTCTAGCAATGTAGGTGTTTGTAACACCCTAGTCATATGTAGTAACAATTATAGTAGTCCTTCTTCATAAAACATTACACACTGCTCTCTCTCTCTCTCTCTCTCTCTCTCTCCTTATATATATATATATATGTATGTATGTATGTATGTATGTGTGTGTGTGTGTGTTTATGTGATTTGAAGGCAGTGTAACCCTAATGATTTGATGTCACGCTTGCATTACGATGTACAGACACAAGCACAAGGGCGTGCATAAACACGCACAGGCACACACACATACACACATACACACAAAAGCAACACAAACACCCACCCACGCGTAAATGCATACGCCCCTCCACGCATAATAACATCCCCACCTCACACAAAAGACATTAATATTGCCTCTCCAACTGAAGCGTAAGACTCAGCGAACATCAGTGAGCGGTTGGTAAGTAGACTAAATCTTCTTAATATCTTTGAGGATTCCTTTTAAATCTCGAAGATGTCTCTTAGCGGTTCTCCTTACTTGTAGAATTAACTTCAACTACATGTTGTCTGTCAGTCACGTTTCTTGAGAAAATAATAATAATAATAATAATAATAATAATAATAATAATAATAATAATAATAATAATAATAATAATAATAATAATAATAATAATAATAATAATAGTAATAATAATAATAATAATAATAATAATAATAATAATAATAATAATAATAATAATAATAATAATAATAATAATAATAAATGCCCGGATGCAGTACCAAGCAGTGGCTCTCATGGCTTCTGATCTT
>NC_069003.1:13992939-13993651 GCF_001194135.2 Octopus bimaculoides
TAATAATAATAATAATAATAATAATAATAATAATAATAATAGTAATAATAATAATAATAATAATAATAATAATAATAATAATAATAATAATAATAGGCTACAGCAAACATCCTGCTCAATATCACCGATCTGCTTGTCAATTGTTTGACCTTAACCAGTTGAGCATGTGCCTTGGTGGCTGACGATATGTGCATCTCTGATCATGAGCAGAAGTAGTGGGCGGGCATCATAGCCATGTGTTTCGAGCATTTGTGTCTGCTGGATGAACTTTGTGTCATTTGGACCAGCTGCATGAAGATGAGTTCTGAGATGTGAAGTTAAGCCAGCCTTGAAAAAGGCAAGTCTTACCACAACAGAAATGGGGACACTAGTTCTGTGTTAAGCAAGGTGTTATTTTTCTGTAATTCTCTATTCATTGTTGCAACCTTTGTTTTTTTTCTTCAAAATTCCTTACCGCAGACCAGACCTTTTTTCTTGTTTACGCCATTTGTTACTGTTAATATCAACTGGTTCAACGTCTTTGTACATTATATTCAACTGCCTAAGGCATTTTTTTTTTAGTAAGTCTTTATATCGTTTTTTGGGTTACACTCTTTTTTGCTCACTGGCAGACAGCTCACCATAAAACACCTGTTTAGGCATGCGCTGATTCCCCATCCGTATTAAATGCTTAGTCTATCTCAGCTGGCTAAAAACCAGCATGGCATGGATT
>NC_069003.1:13993803-13995086 GCF_001194135.2 Octopus bimaculoides
TTCTCTGTCTGTCTGTCTGTCTCTGTCTGTCTCTCTCTCCCTCTGTCTCTCTCTCCCTCTCTCTTTCTCTCTCTCTCTCCCTCTCTCTTTCTTTCTCTCTCATTCTCTAAATCCTCCGCATCTGGTGTAAACGATTTCCAGCTGATTCTGGACAAAGACACTTTTGGCGAAAGCGCTCGAGGATTGTATGTGGTGGTTGTAAACATGCTTGCATAAATACATACACACATACATTCATACATACGCAATAAAATCGAGAATTATTTTTATAAAGATGCTGACTCTTTCGTGCATCATATCGTAACTACATTATCGAATTATGCTGGCTGGAATTCAAAATGTCATCTTACCTTATCGCAGGAGGCCAAATCTCTGGACTTTTACTTTTATTAATAACCAAGACGACATTTCGTGTTTCATCAAAGCAGATAAATATATCATGCAACTATTGCATCACGTACGAAACAGTTTAGAGCTCATAAACCAACAGTTAATTATATTGTTAATTAAACTCTACCTATCCGTCAGACTGTGCTTTAATTAACACTGAATGGCTGTTAAGCGAGCAGCCAAATAATTCTTTATATTCATTATTCATTCGGTTCTGACGTAACAAATGGTGATGCTGTTATGTTAATACTCATTACATAATATGCATGACTAAATCGTCGTTAACCTTAACGTCTATTGGCATGATGTGTAGTTGGTCACCTGAAGTTGTTGAAACAATTGTAAACCATGGAATAAATATCATATCATAAACTGCACTCTTCACTTTCTCCTGGAACTATCACCGCAGTGGAAGGTCTTCTTGAGTCTGACTGCACTCAAATATATTCAATATAATTTTACATAAATCTGTTTTATTCAATACTGCTTCGTGCGACATTACACACACACACACACAAACACTCACACACATCGTCATTTTCAATCAATTAGCTATTATAAAAAAGTATATATTTCGCTGTTCCTCGTCTGCGTTAGTGTCATATCTATCTTTGTATAAATTGGTAATACAAATGAAGGAATGGAAATATTTAACTCCGGCCCCACCAATACCTTGTGAATAAATTTGCTGGCCAGTAGCGTAATTACACACACACACACACACACACACACACACACACACACATATATAACGCCAGTGTTAGAATGGTGGCAGCTGATGAAGGAAATGTTCTCTATGTGGCCTGTGTGTTTTCTGTACTCTTTTTATCATTTTGTCTACGTGTTGTTTGCAATGTTCTGTACCCAGAAATGCATATACTCATTTATTATTT
>NC_069003.1:13995549-13996054 GCF_001194135.2 Octopus bimaculoides
TATATATATGTTCTTTCATTCTTTTACTTGATTCAATCATTTCACTGCGGCCGTACTGGAGCACCGTCTTTTAGTCGAACAAATCGACCTCAAGACTTATTTTTTGTAAGCCTAGTACTTATTCTATCGGTCTGTTTTGCCGAACCGCTAAGTTACCGGTACGTAAACACACCGACATCGGTTGTCAAGCGATGGTGTGAGGACAAACACAGACACAAATACACAGATACATATATAGATGGGCTTCTTTCAGTTTCCGTCTACCAAATCCACTCACAAAGCTTTGGTCGCCCCGAGGCTATAGTAGAAGACATTTACCCAAGATTAAATAAGTACCAGTTACGTACTGGGGTCGATGTAATCGACTTAATCCCTTTGGCTCCTCTGTGGATAATAAAGAAATATATATAAATCATAAATGAATATATATTCAAAAAATATCTATATAAACATTATTATTAATTATTAACAAAATAAATAATAACAACAATAATGTAAGTGGCCA
>NC_069003.1:13996759-13997838 GCF_001194135.2 Octopus bimaculoides
GCATTCTCTCCTGATGACCCCATACACTTGCTGGCTTCCGGTATGCAGAGTTCTCGACTGGTAGCACTTGCATGTTGTTTGCAAGACATATATATATATATATAACAACTTTCACAATACGAAACTCTCAGCTCTTGAGTCACTCTGTAACTTCTGCGGGTTGATATTTGTTTCAAATATTTGCACGAAGCCAGCAATGTTAGGGGGAAGTTGTTAGTCGATTAAGTCGACCCCAGTACTTGACTGGTGCTTATTTTATCGACTTCACTGAAAGGATGAAAAGCAAAGCTGACCTCTCCAGTATTTGAACTCAAAGCGTTAAAGCGCCGGAAGAAATGCTACTAAGCACTTTTTCCGGTGCAGTAACGATTCTACCAGCTCACCATCTTGATTGCTTTACTAATCAATTATTAAAAAGTCAACTAATTTTTTTTTAAACAGTTGATAAAAATAAAAAAAGACAGCTTTAATAGAAATAGCTTGAACGACATTAAAATATAATCTCATCTAAAACAAGGAATACATTTGGTAAATATCCTGGTTTTTACTTTACTTTGAATCACGTATTTACCTAACTTTATTCAGATAAATCCAGGGATATTAGTTAATACAATACCGAATCGGATAATCTTAAAGCTCATCATGTTGACAAATCTTAGGTATTTATTGATTTATAAATTGTGGAATGTTATTGATACTCGTACATGTCATTCTAACCAAAACAATCTGTCATTCTTTTGGAATTTGCTTTGTTAGCTTGTTTTCCATTGGATGAAATCTTCATGTATTTGTGCTTTGGTAGCAGTTCCTTTATACGCTTTAGTCTTAGTGGAATGAAAAAGATTAAGATATTTTCAAGTACGGAAGGGGACCTAATTAAGTAAAACTAATGAAATTATCTCAACCGTTGTACTAGAGAATCTGTGTACTTAATTTTGGTCTGGCGCAAGAGAAAGATGGATAGCTAGATAGATAGCTAGCTAGCTAGCTAGCTAGATAGATAGATAAATAGATAAACAGACAGATAGACAGACAGATAGACAGACAGATAGATAGATAGATAGATAGATAGATAGATA
>NC_069003.1:13997848-14000148 GCF_001194135.2 Octopus bimaculoides
AGATAGATAGATAGATAGATAGATAGATAGATAAATAGATAGACAGACAGATAGACAGACAGATAGACAGACAGATAGATAGATAGATAGATAGATAGATAGATAGATAGATAGATAGATAGATAGATAGAAACTGAACACAGTATTAGAAGAGTATTGATGGTTTATTTTTAAAGGAATAATTTACTAACCCATTCACAAAATGATATTTCGGTGTAAAAACACTCTCGTCAAGATTTATGTAGATATTCATAGGTATTCTGGATGTGGGTCTTCACTGAGCTTGTTTTGTTTTTTTCATTACAGCTAGGAGAAATGTGATGAGCGTGTGTGTATTTCTGTGTGCGTGTATATGTGTGTGTCTGTGTGTGTCTGTGTGTGTCTGTGTGTGTCTGTGTGCGTCTGTATGTCTTTCAAGACAACACAGACTTTTAAAAAGGACTTTCACAGTAATGACAGGTTGTTTTTGTTGTTTATGAGAGATAGAAAGAGGGAGGGAGAGAGAGAGAGAGAGAGAGAGAGAGAGAGAGAGAGAGAGAGAGAGAGAGAGAGAGAGAGAGAGTGTGTGTGTAGTGGAAGATAGAATTCAAATTTGTTTCAAGAAAGTAAAAACAGATTATTGTCGAGCCTATCAATGTCATCATTGTTGTAAGCTTCTGCAGAAGGATCTATTTCATCATGGCTAAGTCGTTACCCGGCAGCATAGCGACGGATGACGACTAGTTTTGTATAAAAGAAATTGTGTCATGTCACGTGTTTTGATAATTGTCTGTCTTCTATTCACGTTCGACATACATGCGCAGATAACAACCATACTTTGCTCTCATCTTTTATATCTTTGACTCATTTCAGCCATTGGACTGCGACCATGCTGGGGCGCCGCCTTGAGGGGCTTTAGTCGAACATATCGATCCCACCACTTACTTTTATCGGCCTCATATGCCGAACCACTAATATTTTAGGAACGTAAACAAACTAACACAGTTGGGACACACACACACACACACACAAACACACAAACGCGCGCACGCACACACACACACACACACACACACACACACACACACACACACACACAAAATTTAAATGTGCAGAAAGCAAAAGACAAAGATAGGTGAGGGAACAAGAAGCAGGAACATTCGTCATCGTAACCGACGAAGTGCCACACATACATGTACACACATACATGTACACACATACACACTCCCAGTGGACAAGCACATAGAAAGCATATACACATATCGGTTACAAGTTATATTTGTATGCATACTCACATATGCATACTTACAGACACACACACACACACACACACACACACACACACACACACACACGTACATACATACATGCATAAATGGGTATACAGACATACACAATACACACACACACACACACACAAAATACACACACACACACACTCCTACATAATCGCATTTTAAAACATCGCAATTCCAAGTAGGTTGAAGAAAGGTCAAACTTAAAGGTCAAGCATTAAAGGTCATATACAGCTACACGCAAAGATATACATATATACACATTTGCAATACATATGTATGTATGTATGTATGTATGTATGTATGTATGCATGCATGCCCGTATGTATGTATGCATGTATGTATGCATGTATGTATGCATGTCCGTATGTATGTATGTATGTATGTATGTATGTATGTCTGCTTCCATTCACAAGTTCTCCATATAGCATCTGCTTAGGAATCCTGCTATCCTTCATTCTAATAAGGTGTCGAGTCCAACGTATCCGGTGCTTGTGCACCATTGCCTCAATACTCAGGATATCAGATGTCCTCAGGACCTGTGTGCCTGGAATTTTTGAGGTCCAGTCAACATTGAGAACTCGTCTGAGACATCTCTGATGAAAGCGTTCATGGACCCTTACCTGACGTTTGTACAAAGGCCATGTCTCACATGAGTAGAGGAGCGAATGGAAGGAGACTCCGGCAGAAACCAAGACTGCGATTTAAGGACTGTGTCAAGTCCTCATTAAAGGCCTGTGATATGCAGGACACTGACTGGGAGAACAATGCCTGTCATCGCCACAGATGGAAGAAGCAGGTTAAGGAGGGGATCGACACTTTTGAGAGAGCACGTATCCAGCATGAAAAACTTAAGCGAGCTGCGCCAAGGAGCACGGCTCGTATAGTGAATGGGAAAGCTTGGTCTGCAATGTTTGCAGTCGTGTATGCTTGTCAAGAGCAGAGCTCATTAGCCACCAACGGAGCCGCAAATGTAAAATATAAGTTAGTCCTAGAGTGCACAATGTTCCTGAAGGTCAGCAATGG
>NC_069003.1:14000496-14001279 GCF_001194135.2 Octopus bimaculoides
CAGCAATGGTCTTCCTCGGTCACGAGTGGACGGTCATCATCATGCATGTATGTATGTATGTATGTATGTATGTATGTATGTATGTATGTATGCATGTATGTATGTATGTATGTATGTATGTATGTATGTATGCATGCATGTAAGTGCGAATACATGCATAGAAATATGCATACATACACGCATCAAAAGTTATACTAACCCCTGAATGGGACAAGCTATCCTATCTCGAGTAATGACCATGTACTGCAGTAGCTTAGGATTCAAGGGCCCACAGCTATTTAACGCTGTGCCAAAATATCTGAGGGATATCCATAGCATAGGGGTAGATGTTTTCAAGAAACAACTTGACAGCTTGCTATCCAAGGTCCCAGACGAACCTATATCATAGCAAGAAGCTCAAAAGCCAATTGCATAAGAATGGCTACTGAAAATGTGACTACACTGGTGGTGCTCCAGCATGGCCACAGCTTTTGGGCTGAAACAAATATATGAAATGAAAGAAATAAAAGAAATGTATGTATGTATGTATGTATGTATGTATGTATGTATACTTCAAAAAGGATCAAAGGTTCTTCCCAAGCAGAAGGCATCATAAGGCTGGTTTCCGGATCCTGTGGAGTATATTTTTATCGTTGGATTACTCAGATTTGCCAGTTGAGTGGACTGAAGCGACGTGAAATGAAGTGTTTTGCTCAAGAACGGAACCAAAGTCTTACGATCATGAGTGCACGAGTGCAACACCCTAACGACTACATACATGCATACATACATACATACATACAT
>NC_069003.1:14001379-14003648 GCF_001194135.2 Octopus bimaculoides
CACCGAAATAGATTGTTAATTCCTGGACATCCTGTATAGAATTTTCTCCGTGTCTTGGGTATCCTTTCATCTTCTCTACAATCTGGATGACCATCTTTTTTATACACTGGATGCTCACCTTTGTTACTAACCTTGTCCGTACACGGGCAACTAAACTTGTCGGGACATGGGTTAAACCACACTTTTCATCAACGGGTCACTATCTTCTCCGCTCCTCTCAGTGGCTATCTTTCTTCTCTCGTACATAATGTTGTATAAGTCTAGTTATTGTTCTATCATATTGTTGTTGTTGTTTAGCCCCATGTCGGCACTGATCCAGTAGACCTATAATGAAAGCCTCCCTCCCAATACATCAACGTTTTTCAGGCATCGGACGCCATCTTTTAAAACAAGCATATGCAACGTCTTTCGAGACGTAAGCAGCTTGACATATGGTTCATTAGGCGGGTTGCACTACTATAACACTAAAAAGTAATTTTTCGTTAGTCGTGCCATTCAGAAAATCCTTCAAACTGCAGATTGCTCATGACTGATCTAATATAGATTTAATTTAAAAATTCTTTATGCGTAAAAGAAACAATATTGGATTATAATAGCGATCTGAGTATCATGGAAAGCCAAATTAACTGCGGTATTCGTCCGGAGATAATACCATATTTCCAATGCAGTACGGTGCGGTTTTAAGGGCGAGCTGGTAACTATTTCTAGCAAAACCATAACCTTAAAAATGTAACCGTGACGGACCTAAGAAAGACTACATTTCTTAATACTGATTTCAAATTTTGGCACAGGGCCAGCAATTTCGGAGGAAGGGTTTAGTCGATTACATCGACCCCCATTGCTCAATTGGTACTTATTTTATCGACCTCGAAAGAATGCGAGGCCGACCTCGCCGGAATTTGAGCTGAGAACGTAAAGACAGACGAAATGTCGATAAGCATTTCGTCCGGCGTGCTAATGATTCTGCATGTGCGCTGCTTTACTTGTTAATATCAAACTTAATTAAGGTGACGAGCTGGCAAAACTGTTAGCACGTCGGACGAAATGCTTAGCGGCATTTCCTCCGTCTTAACGTTCTCAGTTCAAATTCCGCCGAAGTTGGCTTTGCCTTTCATCCTTTTGAGGTCGACAAAAGAAGCATCAGTTGAATCGACTGCGGTCGGTTTAATGGATTTATCCCCTCCCCTAAACCCGCTGGCCTGGTACCAACATTTGAGACCAATATTAAACTTAAATTAATCTCTGAAGTTAGCTATGATAATAATATGAGCGCTAGATTCCCGGTCAGCGGGAAAATTGTCTTGCATGAACGGGTCCGTGTTACAAAATACTTTAGGAGAAGCTATCTACCGCATATCGTACGACTGTCAAAAGACTGTCTCGAACTCATTTTAAAACTTTTCTTTCTCTTTCTTCTATGCCACTATTTCTGTTTCTGAGGCAACTTCCCTTTAATACAGGATTTAAGTACAGACCGACCAAATATTCCTCATTTTCGTATCAGTACTGGTACAGCATTGTCGGGTATTGTATTCTTGAAATATAAGAATTCCGACGGCCATATTCTTTTAGAAAATAGAAATAATACATTTCTAAATCTCTCAGAGAGATTTATGCAGTAGTGATACGATGAAGTAGTGGTATGCTGTGAACTTAATGTGATAGTCCCATGAAGGGAATACTACTACTGTTATTTAGCCCTAGGAAGCAGCACCGCTCCCTGTCAGCCTTGACACATTACCTGTGTCCTTATGTTTATTCCCTTCATGGGACTGTCACATTAAGTTGACAGCATACAACTACTTCATATTCTTTTAAAATTTGGGATAATATTCTTTTATTGCTCTCTCTTCCTTTACTATTTATAATTTGTCCGCCTGAGGTGCGCTGATATTGGCGATGAGGTTAAGGGTTCATTTCTAAATAACGAGGCTTTGGTCACAATCTTACTGTACGGCAATTTGGACAAAGGTCATCTGAGTTTGGCTTGACCCATGTCTTGTGAGAAATTAGCGCGTTGGGTTAAGGGCGAAAATTGGGTGGGACCAGACAGACAGACAGACAGACAGACACACACACACACACACATACATAGGTGCAAGCACGCACGTACACGTATGCTGTATCTCACCAAAAGTCCTTGATCCTTCGGTGTCGGCTTCTCCTACCATTGCAAAGTTTAAAATAGTCGATGTAATACTCAGCCATATATATAATATTAAAAGAGACAGAGCGGTAGAATCAGTTGATAATGTTGTTGTTGTTGGCA
>NC_069003.1:14006102-14010701 GCF_001194135.2 Octopus bimaculoides
TAAAACTCCGAGTTTCGGATGCCAGGATGGGAACCCACGCCAACATCTCTTCAGTTATCCGGCCATTTGAAAATTCCTGTGAAAAATGACCGTTAAAAACAAAGGGAAATTACTGTGTAGTGACAAGGTCAAAACGCGTCTAAAACTCCGTATATTATCGCATGCATGCATATATCCATATACGCACGCACATATCTCTATATACGCACGCATATATCTACATACGCACGCATCCACGCGCACACTCACAAGCGCGCACATATGAAGTTCCTTGTACGTGTCTATAAACGTACAGGAAAAAAGTTTGGATGGGGAGAAAACAGAAAAATATGTGTGGAAAAATACAAAACATTAACCCTATAATTATGTAAAAAACATAAAGATAATTTTAAAACATATAAAAAAATATAAAAATATAAAATCCAGGTAAAAAAGTGAAAAGCTTATACATAGACACAATATAGAAACCTATCAGTACAGTCCCAACAGCAGGTTCTATCAGTAAAAATATTAAAACATATTAAAAAATATAAAAAAATATATAAGAAATGTAAGTAATAATTATAGAGAGACACAAAAATAGAAAGCAAGTCTAATCAGTAAACTCAGGAGGACCAAAAACGTAGCAAATATTTGGCCACATGTGGACATGATCCGAAAAGTTCAGTCTTTGAATTTAAACATGTGGTGGGGTCTGAGCTGCCTTTCCAGATGAGCCATCTTTCCATATCACATAGACCACACCTTCCGCTGCCGCTGGTGTAAGTTTTAAACTTGGCTAAGATCTTCCAATGGATGTTGTAACTGACACCTTTATCTTTTAAAGACCATATATAACTGGATAATTTTGTCGTTATTCTTTTGTCCCAGTGCCTGAAACTCAAAGTGTGATTATTGAATCTGGCCTTGAAATTACCCTCCGTGAGGCCCACGTATTTCTTCGTGGAAACTGCGTCCTTAGTGGATACAGAATCTACGGTGGCCTCATAAATGATGGTTTCGGACATGCAAGCTCCATTTAGCGGGCACAAGTTTTTATCTCTGCATGAACAGTTGGCTTCTTTCTATCAATGTCAAGAAATATCTGGCTATATTAAAGGTCACTTCGGGTGAGTAGGGGTGTGTGAACCAGATGATTTTCCTATTCCTATGCTTACTTCTCTTTGCTACTGGACTGGTGTATAGGTTGTTCCCTCGTTAAAACCACTATCTTTTAGAGCCTTATTATATACTGGGGCAACGCTATTGAATATGTCCTTATCAGAGGAGAGGCTAGAGATTCTTTTACTAATGTTCTTAACTAAATTTTTAAACACTATGGGGGGATGGCAGGAACCCACATTGATGTAACTAAGTCTATCGCTGGGCTTCCTATAAAGTTTATAAATATTCTTATTTAGATCTAGGGACATATCTAGGTAGTTGACAACCGTCAGGTTGGTATCTGTAGTTATGCTAAGACTGAAGGTTTTCATCAAATGGATAATATCCTTCCTGAACCGATCTTGTGCTGGTCCATTGGTATTAGCGGTTAAAGCTAGGGCATCATCTTTATAAATTGCGAAGTGTACGTTAGGAAAAGTCTTGCACAACGTATCTAGTAGGAATAGTCCAATAAGATCGCATATGCCTGCTCCATCATATGATCCCATGCTCACTTCGAAAGCACCCTCTGTATCGGTAGTCTTGACCCACTCTGCGTTCTCGCTGAAGAGTAAAGTCTTTCTAGCATGGAAGATTATGTCCTTATCCTGTGTACTGATTTCTATAAATCCACTTGCGAAGGTAAGGGCTTTATCTAGCAGTTCTTTAGAGATAGAAGCATAAAAATCGACAATATCGAACTGCGTGAATCTCGCATTATTCTTATTCTTAATAGCTTTAAACCAGTCGACGACTTCTATACTATTAGACCATTGTACTAACCTAGTGATTAGTACAATGAGAATTAAAAAAATCGTGAAGAACGTTGATGCGAAATTGGAACGAGTGGAAAGAAAAGAGAAATCCAAGATCTTCGTGCTCTTTGACGGTAGAAACCATAATTAATGAAACTGATGCAGAATAATATAAAAGAAAGGAGGCCAACATTCGTGAGGCAGCTACTCAGTCTGGAGTCGGTGGTGTTCTCCAGTTCGACAAATGAAACCTGTCCATGTGCTTGCATTTGCTAAAATTTCGAACCCAGAATTAAGTTGTGTGGTGGAATTCTTGGACCTAAAAGAACGTATGATTTTTTTAACTACGCATAACTTGTATTTCTCTGATCCATTTATATAAGGCATAGATTTCTCCACGATTCTCTACTTGATTGTATGGCTTGCACTTGATCCTCAGATCCCCTATATGGCCTGCCAACTTAGTGGCCCTATTTTTTATTTATCAAAGTGTCGGAAAGAAGAGCGATGGTTTGCATAACGGTTTTTTAAATTGCCATCGCATAAACCGATGTAATTCCTCTTCTCCATTATGCTGCCTTAGAGTACTGCTGTGACGTCAGCTTCATAAACAACTACGTTTATCAAAAGCCGGCAAGCTTCAGGGTATCGACAGTGACAACTGAGAGTGGGCTCTATTACGAGTGATAATGTCCTTCAAATTGGGGCAGCAGCTATACGAAATTTCTATCGAGGGTCATTTAAAAATATTCCTATATTTGTGGTTTACTGGGAAATGTTTATTTAATAATGACAGGAATTTCTTATCTATGTTAATCTCAATAGTTAAGGAGAAAGAGGGTTTGGTGTGAGTCATTATTTTCCTCGCTCTCATATTTTTAACTAAATGGTTAAATGATATCTTACCTTTGAAGCCGCTGTTAGCTATTTTGTTATAGTAGGGAGCTGCTTTTTTATCAAACATTTCCTTCGAAGAGGTTTGATCTGATATCCTATTACTGATGTTGGTTACTAGGTTTTGGGTGTAGGAGTGACAAGACTGTTTATGTATATATTTGAGCTTCTCATTCAGTTAGGGAAACATCTAAAACATAAACTTTGGACAAATTAGTAGACAATAATGTTGAGGCCTCACTGACTAAAGGTGTATACGAGTTTTTTCCCTAAATTTATGTCGTACAGTGATTCTCAACCCCTTTTATGCCTATGGACCCCTTTGATTCCTACTTTACACGCGGGATGGGAATCGTCATCGTCATTCGTTGTCCAAAAACTCCTGTCATATTTTTAGGATTAAATATTATAAAGAATTGTATAAAAATGTGTTTAAATATTTTGTGTATTATAGAAATATCACCAGCTTATTGGACATAAATTCTAATAACAAAATCTTATATGGGATCTAAGGGTCATATTGACCTTAGTTAAGAACCACTGACCTTGTGTACGTCCATCACAGTCGTAAGATATGTTCAAATCATTATCTCAGCATAAACCAATATTGTGGGTTGGAAATTTAGATCTCAGAGTGTCTAAGATCTACAGTGCCACACATGTCTGCATTGTCATACGATCCTATCGATGTATCATTCGTATCTTTTTTTTTTTAACTCACGCAGAACTCTTACTGAATAGAAGAGTTTTCGCGCCTGCATGCTAAATCCAGATCTATACGGTAAATTTTGTCATACCCTTTTTCCGAATTCATTCGCCTCATCAAGCAAAGATTTCAATATCGAAGGAGAAAAGTCTGCAATGTCACACTGTGTAAATCTAGCTCTATGCTTATGCTTTAAATTGCTAAACCAAACCATGACAATGCTGTTATTTGTAATAGTTGTTATTTAGTAGTTTCTCTAATTCTGATATTTATATTCCTTAGTATTTTTTTTTAGCAACTAAACCTATCTTAGTTCTCGCTAGGTTTAAAAGTTTACAGGTGGGTTTATTACTGAAATCGATGATCTTTTACAGTAATAAAATCTTTAAGTTCAGCTAAGCATTCTAACCTATCATCAATTTTACTTCTTTTTGAGATGAATTTATCCTCATCGTTAATATCATTGTATCTATCTATGTTAGCTTTCCTATATTTAGTAGAAACGGAGTCTTGCAGCAATTTATCATATAAATCATTATTGACTTCATACAGGCTGTTAGTCTTATCAGAAAATACGAATTTGGTTTTAGAACTTTTAAAATTTCTAATATCAGATTGTAGTTTGAAAAAGGTTAAAATAGCTAGAGAATCTTATATTCATTACTAAATCAAGGAATTCTGCCTCAAAAGGAACTAAATCTTTTATCTTTGGCAGATATCTATGTATCTTTAATTCATAATGTTCTGTGGATGTGGATGTTAGACTTTAGCCTTCTTTCTCTTATATTATTCTACATCAGCTACATTAATTATGGTTTCTACTGTCAAAGAGGACGAAGGTCTTGGTTTTCTTACTTTTCTTTTCTTTCTTCTCATCTCACTTTTTGCAGCAACCTTCTTTGCGATTTTCTTTCTCGTTTTCTCTCATGTTTTCTCATACACCAACAACCCGGTTTTCAAAAAAACGTCTAACGTTATGAACTGAGCTTGAAAGATTGCTTGGAGGTACGTGGCGTGTTATATAGACTTGCCAATTTAATAATGTATCTTAAACTATTAGTATCTCTTTTGTAATTGTGTCTATTTAAATTATATATATAT
>NC_069003.1:14010972-14017404 GCF_001194135.2 Octopus bimaculoides
CACACATACATACATACACACACATACATGCATACACACACATACATACATACATGCATACATACATACACATACATACATACATACATACATACATACATACATACATACATACATACATATCTTTCCCCTAAAAGTTTGGTTTTATGCAAAGTATAAAAAATTTGTGGAACTCTAACACCCAGAATTAGATTTTCCCCCTAAAACATTTAAACGAACCAGTGAAACGTATCATTAGATGTAAATTGACACATCTAACGGACATACAGTAATACTTCACTTTACAAGGACCCGATTTACGAGTTTTATTTTTCAGTTCACTTTTGTATGGTGAGCTGAAATTTTTCAACCAGAAGATCCAAATTTTGAATGAAGTGCAAAAGATTCTACTACCATAACAAATGCTTCTGTGTGTTACCGAGAAATTTATAGAGAGCGACAAAAAGCTTCTTTTAAGCAATCAACTCTCGACTTGATTTTTAAAAAGAAATCTACAAGTCCGTCTACGAGTGCTTGTGAATCGTTGATCGCATCTACAAGTGATGGTGTGCGCAAGTTTAGTGCGAGTGAAAGTGATTCAGAAAACTATAATAATAATAATAATAATATTTTTTATTATAAACGATCTTGACATTCTTTTTACTTTACATAAGATATTCTTTACATAAGATATTCTTTACATAAGATATTCTTTACATTCTACTGTTGTTTTATTGCCATTTATTTACGAGTATTATAAAATTTATCGGTAACATATTTTTCTGGGAAAGAATTACGATTTATAACATTGCTACTATGAGAAATTATTGCTCTGCTTTACGAGTTTTCGCTTGACGAGCGGTCTCCGGAAACAAATTAAGTCGTATATCAAGGCGTTATAGTATCCAATTCAAAGTAGCCAGCCACTGAAGATAGTCACCTGACTTCCAATGATAGACAGACAGAACGGTCTGTCTGAATTTAGTAGTAATAACACGAAAAATTTAGCTGAAATCCACCCCTCTCCACAGATGGACAGCAAAAACGTTCCAATGAATCAAGCAGTAAAGAATACACCAACAATTTATCTGAGTTCCATATATCTATGCTGTTCAAACAGAAGAACACCAAAACCACGTGGACTCCTTACAAGTGATCTGGGATGATATGTTTCAACAGGTCCACAATCTGAATTTGCATGACAGACCATGCAAAAACACTATTATAAGTAAAGAACCCAGTAAATTAGAATTAGCAAAAGTAAATGAAATCTTTAATGAATATTTGAAGACCACACAGTATAGCGGTATGAAAATAACCTACGAATTCCTTAACCACTTGATATATGTTTCAGTTATTACATTACTAGCATATCGCTGAAGCAATGCAATCAAGATTCAAGCAGAAAGCCTGAAACCAACATGGGCACGTAATTTAAAAAAATAAAATTTTGTTCTTGCAAATAAGTATCTCACAGATCGTTGTAGTTGTGACATGTAACAGAGAGAGCAACTTCGTACAACATCAAGAAGACCTCAGACAAAACTGTAGAGGCAATTTACTGATACAAGATTCAAAAGCCTAAACTCTAAACTGCACCAACTGAATCAACAGCTCACAGCTACAGCTGCAAAGCTAAGATATAAATCTACAACGTATAAACGGCAAATGATCAATAAATTATTTGCCAGAGATCGTATGTCAGTGCAAAAGCTTCAGTGCAAGAGGTTCAGTGTCTGTAAAAGACATTCCAACAAAATATCAGATTGAGGACTACTGGAGGACTATGGGAAACTACTGAGGACTATGGGAAACAAATGATCAATGCAACAAACAAGCTGTTTATTGTATTGATCATGTCAAACAGGAAATCCCTAGACCCAGACCTCAAAACAGGTTATTGACTGAAGAATTTCACCTTTCATCGGTGAGATCTCATATGGTTGTATGGAGGAAGTATGAAGGTTACACAAGAACTGCCCTAATATTTATCAACTGCAACTACTCACCTCATCCCCAAAATAACCAAAACACCATTGCTGACAATTACCGCTCAATAGCCTGTCAGAACATCATGTACGCAGTATACACTGGGTGTCTCAATCTGTTCTTGCAGGATTATTGCGCTATCAACAACATTATAACACCCGCACAAGTTGAAGGTAAGAAGGGGGTGTGGGGATGTATATAGTAGCCATTAATTAACATAATGGGTTAGGAAAAAAAACAGATAACAATCGTAGGAAACTTAATCGTAGTGTCGCTGGACTACCAGAAGGCTTTCGATAGTTTCCCAAGTGGGTGGATTATCAAGGCTTTACAATTAGCGAAAGTTCCACAACCACTGGTGAGTGCTATTACACGACTTTGCATATTAAGAGTGATAAGGAGCAAATTAAGTCGGAGAGCATTCATTAAATCCACTACTCATAAAACATAGTAGCCAGAGAAATGGATCTAGAAGTATCTCCTATCCTTTCTTTATTGACGATCTGAAACTTTTTGGGCCGAATACCATCCACATAAAAAGATAAATGTACTTTATAACCCAATCTTCTACAGACATTGGGATGAAATTTGATGAGTCTAAATGTGCATTTTTGACAGTAAAACAGACAAAGTTGGCCGTCCTCTGAAAGCGTAAAAATGAATGCTTGACAATACGATCTTCACTGTCAGGTCACGATTATGGGTATCTTGGACAAGATGAGAACGTCAAATATGATGAATCCATAAAGAGGGAGAGGACTAGAAATGAATACTTCAGAACGTAAAGAGAATATGGTCATCAGAACTTACAACAAACACATTGTTCACTACAACTTTGCAGTGATTGTCCCCACGTCTACATTTGATCTACTGAACTGGTCACTACAAGAACTCAATGAAATAGATTTTCGAACTCACAAGTTACTCAGTGTTACAGGAAAGTTCAACATCAATGGAGCTATAGACAGGCTATACTTCCCACGTAATGAAGGTGGTCGTAGTCTCAAATCTATATTGATGTCATATGAAGCACGGATTTTGACACTGAAACAATATCTGCAGCAAAGGAAAGAGACCAGTAACTATCTTACCTAAGTTTGTGACCACGTGACCAACAACATAATTTGGATAGCTAAAAAACTTGAGGAAAAGTATGAAATAAGAGCTGATACAGATCTCTCCGCAAGGAGCATTGGTAAAATCTATTAATCAGAACAATAGAAAAAAAAATGAACCAATTCACTGAAGAGATAGCACATGGGTACTTGGTACATAAAACACAAACCACAGACGGGATCAATCATATCAACAGCTTGGCATTGAGTACCAACATGTTTATGACATCCCACTTTGCGAGGCTACATCCATGCAATCCAAGAACAAGAGATCCTCACCAAGTTCCTACAACATAAAAAAGGCAGAAAACGTTGACAGACAACAAATGTAGGATGTGCAAGACCAAGACCGGAGACATCAACCACATTATCACCAACTGTGAAAGAATATCCTCCAGCTATTATCTTCTCATAAGGCATGAGACGGGGGTCAGAACTGTCTGGGGCAGAGTAACAAGAAAGAGAATACCTAAAATCAAAGTTGACCATATTGAGACAGATGGGTCACAAGAATACAGTTGAAACTCGAAAATTAAAACAGCCAGTTAAAACACAACCGGACGGATATCGTTGTGTGGGACCACAAAGTAACGATGTGTTCTGTTGTAGAAATTAGCTGTCTTCTGGACACGAATATGATTAGAAAAATACAAGAGAAAGAAGACATCTATGGACCATTGATAAGGAATTTGCTGCGAATATTCTCTCATTGCACGGGATGCCAACTTTGTGGCAGGATTACTCATTTTCGTACGAAACAGGTGGACAGGAGCAAATAGAAGTGAAGTGTTTTGCTCAAAAGACAACATATAATTCGGTCCAAGAATAGATATCAGAGCATAGAGTTAGCTAATATGCATATACATATATAAATGTATATATATATATTTATGGTTATATAAATGATATACATACATACATGCATACATACATACATACATACATACATACATACATACATCCATACATATATATATATATATATATATATATATATATAACGTACAAAGGCAGATATACACACAGATATATACACATATATATACACGTATATTATACACAAACACTCATATATATACATGTGTGTCTTTATATAAGTGTATAAATATACATCTCTACATACACGCACAAACACACATACATAATTACATACACACACTGATACACACAGGTACACTGACAAATATAGATCACATAAACTTGCAATCTTCCTAAAACCTCCCCTGACAACCTTTCTCTCCTACCCGTACCATAACTCTACTCCTACCACTACCTTAACATTAACATTGTTGTATATGTAACACTGTACTGTTTGATGTCACGTGACTGGATAGTAAATGTCAGCCATTGATTTTGACCTATACTCTCTACTATGTGTCTCGTGTGAGTGTGTGTGTTTGTGTGTCTCGCCTGTGTCTGCTTATGTGTGCGTGTATGTGTGTTTCTGTGCGTGTGTTTGTGTCTATGTGTGTGCGCGTATGCACGTTCTATCTATCTATCTATCTATCTATCTATCTATCTATCTATCTATCTATCTATCTATCTATCTGTCTGTCTGTCTGTCTGTCTGTCTGTCTGTCTGTCTTTCAGTCCATACATACATGTATACATACATACGTAAATACATATGTATATACGTAAGTACATACATACATACATACATACGTACATACGTGCATAGTTATATGTGCGTGGTTTTGTGTGTTATTACGTGAATGTGCGGAAGTCTTTGTGTGTGCGTGTGTGTGTCTATATATATATGTGTGTGCGTGTATCTATACACTCACACATACACATACCCCCACGTGTGTATATATGTACATATATACGCACACAGACACACAGATACAGACACAGACAGACAGACACACTCACTCATATACAAATATACACGTATGTTTGCATGTATATATATATGCATGCATGCAGACACACGTATGTATATTTATGTATATGTGTATATATGTGTATATGTACGTGTGTATCTGTATAGGTGTGCAGATGTGTGTGACGAGAGCGGATTGAGGATTAGGGTGGAGGGTATATAAAGAAAAGATAAGAAAAACCATAGCAACATCATCCCCCTCCATTCCTCCTCTCCACCTCAACAGAGATCTTCATTGCTGCTCCACGGCTCTTCTTCCTCTCCATTCTCCAACTCTCCATCCTTCTTCACTTCATTTGGGTCCCTTGAAACAACCTCAATAACATTACAACGGCCATCTTCGGTTATGATGACTATAGTGATAATAATCCTTTCTATTATAGGCACAAGGTCAGAAATTCTGGGGAAAGGGACAAGTTGATGACATCGACCTCAGTACTTGGCTGCTACTAATTTCATCGGCCCAGAAAGAATGAAATGCAAAGTTGACGGAATTTGAATTCAGAGCGTAAATACTGACGAAACACTGCTAAGCGTTTTGTCCGGAATGTTAACAATTCTGTCTGCTTGCCGCCTTAATTATAATAATGATCCTTTCTACTATAAGCACAGGGCCTGAAATTTGTCGGGAGTGGGTAAGTCGATCATATCGACTCCAGTGCTCGACTGGTACTTAAGTTATCGACCCCGAAAGGATGGAAGGCAAAGTCTACCTCAATGGAATTTGAATTCAGAACCTAAAGATGGACGAAATGCCACTAAGCATTTTGCCCGGTGTGCTAACAACAACAACAACAACAACAACAACGACGACGACGACGACGACGACGACGACGACGACGACAACAACAACAACAAAATAATAATAATGTTTTCAAAATTGAAATTACATAGACAGTATTTTACGTAGTATATGGACAGTTCCATTGTGTACTAATTTTTAACTTTCTGCCATTTTTGGATTTCCTGGTATCTGAGCTAGATAGCAACCATCCCCCTTTGATATCATTCTTATGAAAACAGGTATTGTTTTAGTCTTGAGGTTCCACAGTTTGCCAATTTCTATTTCAAGATCTTTATACATGCTCAGTTTTTGGTAGGTCTTGACAGATACCTTCATGTCGATTGGGACTGTCATAACGATTTTTGTCTGAAGTCCTTGAATTTTATGTCTGGCCTATTCGCATCTATATTTTTGTCAGTTTGAACGGTGAAGTTTCAGAAGAATGAGATGTACTCATTTTCAAGCACTGGATGTAGTTTGTGTTATTATTATTATTATTATTATTATTATTATTATTATTGTTCAGTAGTTTTATTTTTATAACGTGCTTTCACTTCACTACCGAATGCAGCTCTGTGTGCCTTGGGTATGTGCTGTGGTTTGCTGTGGTGCTCTTATGTTTACTGTATTGAAAGTGTTTTGCGTAGAATGTGTGCAGTACCCAGTAGTGCAATTTTCTA
>NC_069003.1:14018116-14020924 GCF_001194135.2 Octopus bimaculoides
CTAAGCATTTTGCCCGGCGTGCTAATGTTTCTGCCAGCTCGCCGCCTTGTGTGTGCATGTGAGAGTGTGTGTGTGTGTGTGTGTGTGTGTGTTTGCGTGCATATGTGCGTGTGTTTTTGTGTCTGTGTTTGTCCCCTCCACAGTTTGACAACCGCTGTCGGTTTGTTTACATTCCAGTAACTTAGCCGTTCAGAGAAAGAGGACCTATAAGATAAGTACCAGACGTAAAGAAACAAAATAAGTACTGGAAACGATCTTTTCGCCTGAAACCGTCAAACTCTTTGCTGTAGCATGGCCGCATTCAAAAGACTGAAACGTGTAGGCGATAAAAGACAAAAGCCGCTGATATGGAGATAGTATGTCACGGTTGGTTTTTCTCTGATCCTAGGTGCGTCTCTTTCATTAAAATTGACTCAGGGTTAAACAAGAACATTCTCTTACTTTGGATAAACAACGCAGTGACTGCGTAATGTGATCTCTATAAGAGAATTCCAGAAAGATCTAACAATTAATTAATTAATTAATTAATTAATTGAATAATTAATTAATTGATTTTAATAAAATTAAATAATGCAAATTAAAGCCCAACGGAATTAATTTTGTGGTTGAATGTAGAATTAATTTATCTTTTATCTCTATTACTTGTTTCAGTCATTGAACTGCGGCCATGCTGGAGCACCGCCTTGAAAGGATTTAGTCGAACGAATCGACCGCAGCACTTATTCATTTTTAATGTCTGGAACTTTTTCGGTCTCTTTTTGCTGAACTGCTAGTTACGTAAACAAACCAGCATCGGTTGTCAAGTGATGGGGCCTAACACAAGCATAAACGTGCGCGCACACATACTCACACAAATAACACACACACACAAACACACACACACACACACACACACACACACACACACACACACACACACACACACACACACACACACACACACAACAGGCTTCTTTCAGTTTCCGTCTACCAAATCTCCTCACAACTAGGCTTTGATCGGGCTGGTATATAATAGTGGACACTTACCTAAGGTACCAAGCAGTGGCACTGAACCCGAAACTATGTGGTCGGGAAGAAAGCTTTTAATCACACAGTCACGCCTGCGCCAGCAGATGTTTTCTTTTTCAATTTGCTTGTCTTTTTTTACAATTAATTCCAAAATTAAATTTCCATAGAACCGTGGATTGCAGAAAAATATGGATCGCTACGTGAACTCTCAACATCACTCTTTTATTCTTTTACTTGTTTCAGTCATTTGACTGCAGCCATGCTGGAGCACCGCCTTTAGTCGAGCAAATCGACCCCAGGACTTATTCTTTGCGAGCCTAGTACTTATTCTATCGATCTCTTTTGCCGAACGGCTAAGTTACGGGGACGTAAACACACCAGTATCGGTTGTCAAACGATGTTGAAGGGACAAACACAGAGACACAAACACATACACACATACATATATATATATACATATATACGACGGGCTTCTTTCAGTTTCCGTCTACCAAATTCACTCACAAGGCTTTGGTCGGCCCGAGGCTATAGTAGAAGGTGCCACTCAGTGGGACTGAGCCCGGAACCATGTGGTTGGTAAGCAAGCTACTTACCACACAGCCACTCTTGCGCCTAGTAGAAAAAGTAACTAAATATCCCTCATCCTCATATCGTTCTGAAACCAATGAAAAGATGATAACAAAAGAGAATGTAGGGATGGATGTACTCCGAACTCGAGACGAAATGTTTGCGAAACAAATTTTTCGACCGCACAGACATGCGAAACGAAAAATACGAACAAAAAAGCCTAAAAGAAGCAAAGGTCATATCTTGAGTACTTTTGATCATAGAAAAATAAATGTCTTTCTGTTTGATGTCTTCAGGCATGATTAAATCGACATCATTTTTTATTTTCCAGAAGTCACCACCTCCCTGCTTCCATACTGTGATTCTGTAGTCTCTATATAAACAGTAATTTATTTTGTTTCCGCACCCAGTAGTCACCAGTTTTACTAGTTTATGTGAAGAATTTATTTTCTACAAGGTTTGTTTGTACCAAGTCTTAGTTAAGCGGGCGGAACGACATTTAATGCTTTGAAGATTAAAAACAGAAGAAAAAAGAATAGCAAAAAACAAAAACAAAATCAAAAACTGCAAAAAATCCTGAAATGGGAAGATATAACTGTTCAAACGCAAATAATATTCTTCGATGACTAATATTCTTTCTTTTAATTATGTTCCATCGGTAAGAAAGGGAGGCAAGCGGAAGCCAGTGTAGAATAAAATCACAAAATGGTAGAATTAGACTAAGTGTCTAAGATAGATGCTAAGGAGAAGAGTCCCACTAAGGTAAACACTTAGGCACATTGGACACACGACTTCTACTATAACCCCGGACTGACCAGTGGTTTGTGAGTGGATTTGATAGACGGAAACTGTGTGGATGACTGTCATGTGTATATACATACATATATAGATATGATGGAGTCTCTCGTCGAAGGCGACGTTTGAGCGTTCAGCTTTTTGCCTGCACAAATGATTTGTTTATAGTGATCAGATGTTCCTGCATCACATTAGCTCACTTTTCCTCCATCAAAACAGGTGCACGGTGTACCAGCACACGTCATGTGTCGAAGTGATTGTGGAGCAACGTGAGATGAAGTGTTTTGCTCAAGAATACAACGCACCACCCGGTCTAGCAATTGAAATCATGATCGCTAGATCGTGAGCGCAGCACCCTAACCACTAGGCCAGGCGCTCACACACACACACACACACACACACACACACACACACACACACACACACACACACACACAC
>NC_069003.1:14021592-14025686 GCF_001194135.2 Octopus bimaculoides
AGATGGCCACCAAGTACCACAAACGTTCTTTAGCTCAGCGGTTCCCAACCTTTTTGCACAACGACCGGTTTCATACAACAGACTTTTCACGGATTAGCGGATCGAGCGCTCCTATTACTGTTACTGTTAGATTATGGGATCAATTTATCGGTGCTTGTACAAAAAAGAAAAAAAAAAAAGAAAAAAATGTGGATTCGATAAGTCGGGAAAGAGGCAAAGACAAAAGTGGTAATTTTTCAAATGAAAACACCCTGCAAACGGCGATATTCAATAAAATAGATATAAAATTTAAAATCTTATCCTTTCTGTGTGGCATTGTACCAAATGATCCGCAGCCAAGTACTGGTCCGCGGCACCGTGAGTGGAGCCCCTGCTTTAACCCATTTGACGTTCCTTCAACCATATTTCCCGCAAGCGTAACCTCACTCAAATTTACAAAATATTAACAATGTTAACGAACAAATTGCAAGCAATGATAAAGGATGCTGCATTTTCTCTTTTTAATCCGCCATCATTCGGCCCATTAATCCATCATGTTTTCACATTTCAATACGCCATCTTATATGTCTCCTTGTGTCGCCATGCGTCACTTAAACGAAGGTGTTTATCTGAGCCGTTGCTGGCATTATACTTCCTATTTTCCAGATAAACTATCCGCCATGAAACAATTTCACTATTCTTCTACACTCTCTTTTCTTTCTCTTTCCGGTTTTCACTTGTTTTCTGTTAATATTCTCTCCTAGTGTAGCGTCCATTGATTTTACTGTCTAAACACGCCGGCTTCTCTTTCATATTTTCTTATCTCTCTACGCCTGTATATGCCTACTTTATAGTTCTCTGCTTTGTTTTAGCCATTAAGGATACGACCACGCTGGAGCGCTTTCTTATTGTTTTGTTACAGTTTTGTTGACATTCTTATCGCTGTTGTTGTTGCTGTTGTTCTTGTTGGCAATTATGGCGGTGATGGTGGTAATCATATCAACAACAGTGATGATGCTGGTGATGACGACGACGACGACGACGACGAGGATGATAATGCTAATGATGATAATAGTAAACATTGCGAAGGACAATGATGATCATAAAACTTCTTGCTGTGGTTGTTGTCGTCATCGTCCTCCTCGCCTTCCTCCTCCTCGTTCTCCTCCTCCTTGTCCTCATCAACATTATCATCATCATTATCAAGTCAACATTACCTTCGTCGTCATCATCGTCATTATCTTCGCCATCATCGTAATCTTCATCACGACCACGACGACGAAAACGACGACGACCACCACCACCACCATTATCGCTATTATCCTCCTCCTCCTCCTCCTCTTCATAATCATCACCTACACCACCATCATCATCACCACCATCATTATCATCATCATCTCCCCACCAATCCCACCCAACACGATCTTTCTCACCGACCCACTCAAAAATTTATCACTTTGTGCCATTACATGGAATTTAAAGCGATAGATTCGTAGAATTTCGATATCTATTCCGTCTTTTAATTCCAAGTTTAAATCCGGCAAATTACTCGGAGTAATTTAATCAAATTTAATGGACCTTTCATTACCCCGCCACCATACAAAAAAGAAAAAAAACATTCTGTCCTGCTGATGCAATAAATTATAATTAATTAGAAATAAATAAACATTTTTATATTAGAAAATCCAAGATATATTTAAAGCCTAAAATATATAATACATTATTGTAAAAAATAAGCATATGTAAATACATACTGTTATACTTTTTGCCAATCAGCCATGAAACGAGCTAAGTGATTGCCTTGGCTCGTTTCATGGTTGATTGGTGACTCTTCAGATGTTAAATAACCTCTCATTCCCCTGTATATCCTTTCTATTGTAGGCACAAGGCCTGACATTTGTTGGGAGGGGGGTCGTCGATTATATCGACCCCAGCACTTGACTGATACATAAAAGGATGAAAGGCAAAGTCGACCTCGGCGGAATTTGAACTCAGAACATAGCAACAGACGAAATACCGCTAAGTATTTCGCCCGGCGGGCAAACGATTCTTATTTCTTTATTGCCCACAAGGGGCTGAACATAGAGAGGACAAACAAGGACAGACAAATGGTTTAAGTCGATTACATCGACCCCAGTGCGCAACTGGTACTTAATTTATTGACCCAGAAAGGATGAAAAGGCGGAATTTGAACTCAGAACGTAACGGCAGACGAAATATGGCTAAGCATTTCGCCCGGCGTGCTACCGATTCTGCCGGCGCGCCACCTTCTCCGTATATGACGAGAACTGAAGAGGAAACGCTATGAATAGCGTCGTCGCCTTTGTTGTTGTTCAGTCTGTGCTTAACTCTTAGAATCACTGACAGACCTAAGACTGAGCACATCGATGCCTAAAAACATTGAAACTGTAACCATTACCTGTATGTTTTTTTAGACATAGTGTATCTAAGACTACATTATTCAATGGATCTTCTTTTGATTTAGGTGCCATTTCATGGTAATTTTTCTATTTCCAACAGTTTTTATGATCCCGTAGAACTCCTTGCTCGCTTTCGGTGACTTGGAAAATTAATAGGGTTTATTTTAGAAATGACTTTAAAACATCACGATAAACCATTAACTCTGCGGCACCACAGAAATCTATACATTTATAATCGCCATTTATTGGGGCTTTTCTTTTTAACAAAGTAAATATTCCTTATTTTTTTTATTTAAAATTTTATTTATATTAATTTAAATATATTTCCAGCGTATTTTCATTCGTAATAAGAATAGAATTGTAAATATTCAAATGAATATCTAGTTATCGCTTGTTCATTGTATCTCGTCTGAATGTCCTTATTTTAAAGAATTTGATTCTATTTTAAAACATACACACACAAAAAGAAACAACAAAAAAATGAAGTATTATGTATGAACGTAGCTTTGTTTTAGGTATATTATATGTATACACACACACACACACACACACACACACACACACACACACACACACACACACACACACACACACACACACATATATATATATATCTATAATACATACATACATAGATATTTAACAAAAATAAAGTAAAAATATTATATTAGACAGAATTAAAAAGAAAAATGTAAAATTGTTAGACAGATATTTAACAAAAATAACTTAAAAATCGTTTAGACTGCTGCGCAGAATATCTCGCCACCTTCACAACTAGAATTAATAAAATAAACGAAGAACAAAGAAAAAGACAGAAAGAAAAAAGAAGTAAGAAGAAGCCAAGAGACTCTATCGCACCATCAGCTCCGTATCCTACTCTGCTGTTCGTACAGTAACTGCTATCGTGGTTTGAAACAAACAAGAATACAATTATACATAATGTGCATTATAAACGGTTTTAGACGAGTGATTAAATCATAGAAATTTACATTTAAAATGGAATTTAAAAATAACTTCGAGTAATTAGCTTTTAAAATAGTTATGGAAATTAATAGTTTGCAAGTACAAGGAAAATATTTGTTTTGTGCGTAGCGTTTAGAAGAGCGCTCAACAAAAGAAAAAACCCCACAAATTTATAATAGTAATGTTTTTGACGTTCCGACTGTTGTCCCATATCACTGGTTTCTACACCATGGGATATAATTTATATACTCCATGGTGAATATACACTATATTCATTCGAAATAAATACTTTCTTGTGGTACTTTACGGTTTGAGTTCAAACTCCACTGAGGTTAATTTTGCCTTTAATGCCTTCGGGGTTCAAGGGAGTATCACTCCAGTACGATGGGGTGGAGTCGACGTATTTCCTTCCCTCAAAACCGTCGGCATCATGCTTAATTTAGAAACCATCTTCTTTTTTTCTTTTTCTTTCTCTTTTTTCTTTTATTTTTCTTTTTCTTTTCTTCTTTCTTTTCCCCTTCTTTCTTCTTCTTCTTCTTCTTCTTCTTCTTCTTCTTCTTCTTCTTCTTCTTTCTTTTCCTCTTCTTCTTTCTTTTCCTCTTCTTTCTTTTCCTCTTCTTGCTGAGATTATCCTCCTCCTCCTCCTCCTCCTCCTCCTCCTCCTCATCATCATCATCAGCAGCAGCATCATCGTTATCGTTACCGTTGTCATCATCACCATCATCACCATCA
>NC_069003.1:14027834-14028181 GCF_001194135.2 Octopus bimaculoides
GAATGTGTGTGTAAATGTCTGTGTAAATGTGTGTGAGTGTGTGTGTGTGTATGTGTGTGTGTGTAAATATGAATGTGTGTCCTTGTTTTGTAGCATGCGAGTGTTTGTATATGTGTTTGTGTGTTGTTTGTTCGTGGATGTTTTATGTGCGTTGTCTGTCTGTGTGTCTTTACATGTGTCTATCTTCTCCTATCCTTTGTTTCAGTCATTGAACTGCGGCCATGCTGGGGCAACGTTTTCAAGAATTTAATCGAAAAAAAGAAGATCGATCCCAGTATTTATTTTAAAAATTTATATCGGTTTATTTTGTCGTACAGCTATGTTACAGGCACGTAAACAAACCAGCC
>NC_069003.1:14029392-14030570 GCF_001194135.2 Octopus bimaculoides
TATATATATATATATATGTATAAATACATATTAGTAATTCAGAGTTTTTTCTGTGTGTATATGTATTTAAGTATATGCTGGGTAAAAGAAAATACAGGAGGATCAGTTAATTATGATTTTATTCAACATATTCGCCTTTCAGATCACACACTTATTGCAGTGGTTCTTCAGATTTTCTAAGCTCTGTAAAAACAATTCAGAAGGTTGGGCCTCTAAGTGAGTTTTCGCGATACCCTTAAAGCCGGGAACTTTTCAGCCGTCAAGTATGTCTGTTTGTGTGTGTGTAGGGACATGTAGGGACGTTAGCCTACAATTTGTAACGCTCACATTGTAGATAGTAAACAAATATAAATACCTCTTCTTTTTCCCTTGGTACACCAAAACTAAATAGATAGCTAAAATAAAGAGGATTGTGCTGATGACCTTTCGTGGCTGGCTGGTCACTTCTCAGAGAATATGTACCTCATAACTTTTCGCCTTCTCGGAGAACTTGCAAGCAATTGCTATTTAAACCAAACACAAACCTGGATTTATCGGAATTCGCTTGACTAATTTACATATCATGTATTTCTCGATGGAATGACTAATAGGCACAAATATCATGTAATATTAATCAATCCATATATTAGTTATCGATAAATACGCACAAACCGTATCCATTATAAACTAAATAATGGTGTTAGCCTAAATCTATATAGGCTAAGTCGAGGAACTTTAATCAAGTATCAACATATCTTGTAATTCTCCTCGTACGGCATAAAATAAAAGCATTCTGATATGTTTCATGCCTGGTTGATCCTAAATATACTGCAATCTTCAATCTTTGAGGAGAATTTGATTGTCATCGCTATTTAAATGAACCACAAACTAGAATAAAACGGAAATGAGCTAATTTGCATGTCACGCATTTGGTGGTGGAATGGTTACTTAGTTAATATTTTATGCACTAGCAGAAATTTTAGTACAGCTAGTTTAGACATTGTTTTTTTCTGATTTAAATAGCGATTACTATCAAGTTGTCTTGGAATGCAGAAGAGTGAGGGTACTTCTTATTCTTTAGTTTATCATCTTTGTAGTACAATATGAAAGCTGTAAGCACAGAGGAGAAATTATAATACGCTGCATAATACTTTCGTAAATACATAGATATATGCACGCACGCACACACACACACACAC
>NC_069003.1:14031529-14032427 GCF_001194135.2 Octopus bimaculoides
CTTAAGTAACTTTTAAAACGCCGAGGAAGGGAAAGAAAGGTGGGTGTGAGGAATATGTAGCTTTAAGAAGAGAGGGGGTAAGTTGACAACAATTGTTCACAGGTGGCCTGTCCATCGCAAAGAAACATCCCCACGCATACATATACGTACGTACCTACCTACCTACCTACCTACCTACCTACCTACCTACCTACCTACCTTCCTACCTACCTACCTACATACATACATATGTCTAATATACACCATTTTAAACTCATTTTAAACTATGTCTAGTATACACCATTTTAAACTTTTGTAGGGTCTTCCCTGTTGCTGTGGCATATTGTGAAATTTTCAAATTACGTCTAGATTTTCAAATTTGGGATATTGAAATAATTTTCCACAATAAATCCGATTTTGTTATTTATTTGTTCCAGAAAAATTGCAGTAAAATGTTACTGATGTTTAAAATTTAACCAATTTTACCTATCGGAAAACAGGATTTGGAAGCTGACATTTTCTGCATAATAGTTGTCTATCACAAAATGAAAGCAAAATCATTACGTGGAGGAATTTTCATTAAACAAACGAATGTAAAGCATTACAACGACCGAACTTCTGAAGTTTTAGTAAGTTTTAATGAATAGTCATGTGAAACGGTCGAATAAACGTGAATAATTTGAAAAGGGAAAAAATTCTCAACGAGGATTTTTGCGAAAAAAATCTGCCTGGATCAAGAGGCCTATCTGTCGAGGAAGGCATTGTCTGATATGGAATAAACAAAAAACTATATATAAAAACTATATATAAAAACTATATATAAAAACTATATATTGCAAAAATTTCCCGGCAACGATGGGCTATTCAGCTAATGATAGATCGGTGACCACTACACACATTTTTTTCTCTCCTTGTTTCT
>NC_069003.1:14032587-14034854 GCF_001194135.2 Octopus bimaculoides
ATATATATATATATATATATATAAAGACGCAGACAGTGTAGCTAACAAAGGCAAAAACAACAGCAGTGCATTTCACACAGCACTAATTGTAGAAACTCCAGAAATGGAACGGTGGCGGTTAGACTGACTCCGATTTGTTTCGGAAGAAGAATGTACTGAAGCCTTTCTTCAAGTAGTACTACCCATCTTATCACGAGGTTTGAAACCAGATGGAAAAAGAGGGAGACTCGCAGAACATTTCATGGGGAAAAAAAACAAAACTAAAAAGAAGTAAAAGAAAAAGTCTAGTCCAGTTAGAAAGCTTCCTGAATGTTGGAAGGGAAGCATGATTTCTATTGAGTGTATTCTATTAAGTGTATTCTGGAAAATTCAGGCTGAACCTGGCAAACAGGTTTTCTGAACTGCACCCATTCTCAGCTCAAGACCAGCTTTGCTAATGTTTATTCTCAAATTCTTCATCATATTTCTCAATGTTTCAATGATAATTGACAGGATCATAACCTTGTCAAGTTCTTTGTTCCAGCAATTGAGGATATCATACAGAAAGTCAGTATAATATTCTACAGTTTCTTCTTTCTATTTCTGATTATGGCATCAAGTGGCCATGCCACATCAATTGCAACACTTACATTCGTCCATTTATCTATTTTCTCTGCCCAGGATTCCTGGGTGGGTCGTGAGGGAAGAATCCTCCGGCACCTCCTCCATAGGGTCCTATCAGAAGCAACTGTCTTTCACTTCCCGGTTGAATTCCAAAGTGTGATCAGCGGAGACTCTAGATATTATCCATCTCGTGAAGGCGCGTGGCTTAGTGCTTAGGGTATTCGGCTCATGCCCGTAAGGCAGCACCTGCAATAGTGCGGCAGCACCTGCAATTCTAGCATCCAGCTCAGCCATCGGCTTCCCATCACTCGTGAATACTTAAACTGCTCCACTTGTCTCAGTGATGTTCCATTAACGTATAGAGAGCAGTCTTTGGGTCATTATCCACCGTAACAACTATTATATCCAGATGGCGCTCTGTTTTTCTTTCGATTTGTATAAGGAAGTTTTATAACAATCTCACTTCTTCGTTTTGAAGAACTTTTACTAATTTTTACGATCACAAAATAGTCAAAGCTCTTCCCTGTGTGTGCAAAATCGCATCAGTTGCAAAAACAAAATTTTATATCATGGTTGTGTGGTTAAGATACTCGCTTTGCAACTACGTTCAGTCCTACAACGGGGAGGCACCTTGGGCAGGTGTCTTCTACTATACCGCAGGGCCACACAGTGCTGTGTGGAGGCCCATCATATCTATTGAGAGCTGGCAGTGTCGTTAGCGCGCGGAGCAAAATGCTTAGCGGCAATTCGTCTGTCTCCATGTTCTGAGTTCAAATTTCGCTGACGTCGACTTTGCCTTCTTCCTTTCTGAGTCGATAAATAAGTACCAGTTGAACACTGCGGTCAATGCAATCTACTATCCGCGTCTCTAAATTTCAGGCATTGTGTCTATAGTAGAAACGATTATTATTATTATTATTATTATTATTATTATTATTATTATTATTGAAGGCGGCGACCTGGCTGAATCGTTAAGCACGCCGGGCAAAATGCTTAGCGGGATTTCGCCCGTCTTTACGTTCCGAGTTCAAATTCCGTCGAGGTCGACTTTGCCTTTCATCCTTTCGGGGTCGATAAAATAAGTACCAGTTGAGTCCTGGGGTCAATCTAATCGGCTTAGCCTCTCCTCTGAAAATGCTGGTCTCGTACCTAAATCTGAAACCATCATTATTGTTGTTAGTTCGTCGTGTTAACGAATTCTGGATTGTTGTTATTCCGTTGTTCCATATTACGGTCTATAAAATATTGCATTCTTCTCCTGTTTCGTCACCAAATTTCCTTTAAAATTAAGCTTCTCATTACTGGGTTGTTGTTGTTGTTGTTGGTGGTGGTGGTGGTGAGAGTAGCAGTGACGGTGGAGGTAAGTGGTGAGAAAGTGAATGGTTGAGGTAGCGGTGGCGGTTGTTGTGGCGTGAGCAGGAATAGTGATGGTGATGGTGATGGTGGTGTGGTTAAAAACAGATTTTTTTTCAAAATCGCTTTTCCAATTCAAAATACGGCAAAAGGTAAAAAAAACCCAGAACAAAACAGAAATACTAGAAGTAAAAAAAACAAAAAAAAAAACAACCCAAAACCCTTCATTGAGAGAAGCGTTGAGTAACAAAACAATATGAAACAAAAAGAAACAGGGAAAACGGATATACATACATACATACATATATATA
>NC_069003.1:14036153-14037165 GCF_001194135.2 Octopus bimaculoides
CCCCAGTACTTAATATTTTTGCTAAGTCAGGTACTTATTCTATCGATCTCTATTGTCTAAACGGTAATTTTGTGGGGGACAAACACAGACACAAGTACATATACACACACACAAACACACACACACACACACACATACATACATACATACATACATACATACATACATACATAGGGAGAATTCACAAAACAGAAGACGAAGGCGGTGGAGAAAACAAACAGATGCATTAGTATAACGCTCGGAAATTGAAAAAGTCTTTAACGTTTCGAGCCTACGCTCTTCCACAAAAAGGAACACAGAAAAAAAACACGGAGAGAAACAAACAGAGAAAAACAATGTGTGTAGTGATTAGCGATCTACATTCACACACACGCACACATGTGTGTATGTATGTATGTATGTATGTATACGACGGGCTTCTTCCATTTTCCACCTCCCAAATCCAGTCACGAGGCTTTGGTCCGTCCGACGTTATTGTAAAAGACACTTGCCCTATTTGTTACGCAGATGGGCAGAACCCGGAACCATGTTGTTCAGAAGCAAGCTTCTGTCCACACAACCACACCTGCACCTATCTGTAAATATTTTGTAGATGCAGGCTTTGAAATTTGTGAAAACCTATGTGGCGTGTGTCAGTGCGTATGTCTGGGCGACCAATAATTTTCTTTTTAACATTTAATCCTAATCTATAGCATCAGAAGGTATTTGTAGAAAATTTCATTATAAAATATCCATTTTTTTTTAGAAGTTATTAAGAAACGAAGTCGTGTTGGCACAGTTTCGTAGATATACCAAGAGATAGACTGACTGATGCATAAAACGGGCGATGTGTAGAAGTGAGGGTGTCTGTAAAAAGGTGGAGTAGTATACAACGACGGTGGTGAAATCAGGGTTGTGTACATACATGTGTAACCGTATATATGCATGTATGACTGTCTGCTTGTGTGTGTGTGTACGCGTGTGCATGTGTGTGTGTGTGAGCGAGAATGTGTTTATGTATGTGCAACTGCAG
>NC_069003.1:14038617-14045971 GCF_001194135.2 Octopus bimaculoides
TGAGAGAGAGGGGGGGATAAAGAGAGAGAGGGAAAGAAATAAAGAAAGAGAGAGAGAGAGAGAGAGAGAGAGAGAAATATATGGAGACAGAGGAAAAGTGAGGGAAAGATAGCTAGCTAGATATTTAGATAGGGAAAGAGAGAGTGAGTGAGAGAAAGAGAGGAGGAAGAAATGGAGACATAGGGGAAAGGGAGAGAGAGAGACAGAGCGAAAGAGAGAGAGAGGGAGAGAAAGAGAGAATGAGAGACGGAAAAAATAATTAGCAGTGATTAAGAGGAAGAGTTTGAGGAAGGGAGTAGGGTGGTTATGGGAATGAAAAGACCGTTTAAGCATCATCATCATCATCATCATCATCATCAGTAGTTGTAGTCGTAGTTGTGGTGGAATATCATGGTTATAAGAGATGGGAATGGTGAAGGTAAGAAGGTGTGGAGAGGGAGGTGAAGGCGAAAGCTTGGGTGGGGGAACAAAAGATATACAAATGGAGATAATATTGGAATATTGGAATGACAGGTTCTGACGTAGACACACACACATAAAGTATACATATATATTATTATATATATGCATATCTATTTACATATACCTCTACATGTCTACATATCTCAGTCAATCAATTAATCGATATATCTATCTATCTATCCGTCTGACTGTCTGTCTGTATGTTTGTCTGCCTGTCTGCCTGTCTGTCTGTCTGTTTGTTGGCCTGTCTGTCTATGTCTACATATATATACAAATACATACACATCAACACGTGCAGACAAACACACACTTGTTTACTTGTTTACACATACAGGGTGTTTGGGCCAAATTTGACAGTTTGCATTATAGAAAAAGAAAACACAAAAATCCATTCAAAAATCAAAGTATCTTAAAAGGTCAAAACCTATCAACTAGATTATGGCTGGGCGATAACAGTTTGTTCAAAGTAACTGCTGTGTCTGTTCCTACTGACCACGGCTTCGTAGTTTCTGTTGCAGTTGTCCTTGTCACGTCTTACAGCCTTTATAATGTCCACAGAGCATTGAGCAGCAACCACGAAGCCGGTACTTTGCAATCCGGCGCTGATAATCATGACACGTGTAATTCTCTTCTAATATGCAGATGACTTTTAAACCTCCATGTCAACTAAGATTTTCTCAACTACAACTTTGATCTTTACATTCTCCAATGCCGTTGACTGTTCGCCAGTACATGAAGCTGTTACTGATGAAGAAAAGAAACAAAAAGAGACAAAATATCGTCAGATGTAATCTGAACACTTTGTATACACACACACATATATGTATGTATGTATGTGTGTGTGTGTGTGTGTGTGTGTGTGTGTGTGCTAATGAACAAACACTTCATTAGCCTAACGACAACGTTTCGGACGTCGGTCCTTTGCCAGAATTTAGAGAAAAAGAATAGGGGTTGTTTGAAAGAAAAAAAGGTCGGTGAAAGAAAAAAACAATGTGTGGAGGGAGGGTTAGGAGTAAGATGGGGATGTAGCTCTATAGAGGCGCAGGTAGTAAAAAAGACAGTAGAGGGCGTTTCTGTCCGTGTAAATATAGGAGTGTATCCGTGTTTAGAGTTATTATTTGGGCTGATGGAGTGGTGCGTGTAGTTTTTAGGGCATGTGTATGCGTGTAGAAGCATGCAAGTGCAGAAATACATGGGGCATAGGTCAGTGGGAGTGTGTGATGTGCTATTGTGCATGTGTTTGTGTGTTTGTGTGTATCTGTGTGTGAATGTAATCATTAAGTGTTTCTGAAGAAGGCGTGGATGTGAGGAGATTAGAGCGATCATGAGTATGAGATGAAAGGAAAGGCAAGATGAATGCGGAAGGTGTGATAGGGGTGTATGCGAAAGGTTGAGCTGTGATATGTTACATGGAAAGAAGGTATGATCTAAAAGAGGCGGAAGTGAAAGAAAAGGTAGAAATTCATAGAAGGAAAAGTCAGAGAAAAATTATATATAAATGATAAAAACTAAAACGAAAAAAGTGTTCTGTGAGAGAGAAAAAATATTTAAAATTTGCACATCTTTGGTGAAAAGTTCGGTTGAGTTCGATCAAGCGTCCTGTTGGTGTTTATGTTAAGTAATTTATGATATCAGTGAAACTTTAAATTGAAGGGAGACAATATGTATATATACATATATACAGATAGATAGATAGATAGATAGATAGACAGACAGACAGATAGATAGATAGATAGATAGATAGATAGATAGATAGATAGATAGATAGACAGACAGACAGATAGATAGATAGATAGATAGATAGATAGGAAGAGTGAAAAATGGATGCTTTAGTAGACCGAAAGTATTTATATAAATATCGGTCATAACCGGTTGAAATGTCACAGCTCTCTGGCCGACGCACCTCTCATAGGATTGGGCCGCCACAGCAACTCGCAACTGGCTGAGTTCCAAAAGCATCAGGGGAAGACAGCAGAACATTCCAGGTCCCCACCCGAATAGGCCTCCACATGATGAAACCGTTATACTACTCAGGCAACATCCTCCCCAACCTATAAACTCAGATGGCGCACTTCTGACGGAGTAGCCCAAGGTAGAAGCATGCTGGCCATCGTACTTTGGCGAGTTGTATATGGTGGACCCACCCTGTACTGATCTGAATACTACGATGCCTTCAGCACTGGAGACCGACCAGCAAGTCAGCTGTAATCTGTCGTCCGAAGATGAAATTCGTACGGCGGTAAATCAGCTGAAGGGCTGGAAGGCAGCCGATGTTTGTGGCTTCCATAGGAAGATGATCAAGAAAGGTGGGCATGCTGCAGTCTTCTCCTTGCAGCAGATCATCTGCTCCATCTGGAGCAGTGGCATAATACCACGTGATAGGAAGTGGGGTATAATTATACCATCACGGAAAGGTATAGGTGACCGCCGTGACAGTAGCGATTATAGGAGTGTTACACTCTTCTCAATGTCTGGTAATGTCTTTTCCAGGGTCATGCTGAACAGTGCAAAATCATTTGCTTGCGTCTCAGCGACTGGAGCAGTCAGGGTTCACGCCAAAGAAGTCAACTACTGACAAGATCCAGGCTCTTGGTGCACTCATTGAACGCAGAGATTTCAGCAAGGGCTGCTTGTAGCCTGCGTCGGTTTTCGCAAGGCGTTTGACTCAGCGGAGCTGCGAGGTGTATTTCCTCAACTGATTGGTCTGATGATGGCCTTCTGCATCAGGAGAGTCAGTGAAGTCAGTGAAGGTTCAACATCTACATCTGACTTTTTCTTGTTTAGATTAGAGTTGCATCTTGGATCGCACTCTGTTCAATGCCTGCATGGATTGGAAACTTGGCAAAATTGTGACTCGATTGAATTGTGGTGCACCCATTGATGAAACTAGGATTACAAACTTAGATTTTGCTTATGACGCAGTTAATCTTGCTGAGTCTCTGGATGTCTTAAAGAGCACTCTCTTTTCACTCAGTGAAGAAGCGGAGGCGCTTGGCTTTAAGATCTCTTGAGTCAAGACAAAGCTCCAGTCCTTCGTTGGCTTCTTGGAGGACTCCACATCGTCTGTCGCTGTTGCGGTTGAAAATATCGAAATTGTTGACCGTTCACTTATATCGATAATGAACTGCGAGTCTGAAGTCCTAAGACTCGAACTCATTGGATAAGAATTTTTGGCGCTGCCGATATCTGTGCAAGAAGACAAAGTTTCAGGTCTCTGGTCCTCTCTGTCCTGTTCTCTATAGTTGTAGACTTGGATACAGCCTGTGTCCCATGGCAGCCGCCTGAACTCCTTTGGTACCAGGATGCGTCGCCGGATTATGTGTTACCATTGGTCGAATTTCGTATCCAACCAACGACTCTATTCAGAAACTAGGATGCATCCTGTTACCTGCATGATTCGGGAAGGAGCGTCAGCGCAGATTGCTTGACCATGTTGCTCGACTTTCCTTGTTAGATAGACTCTGCTTATGTTCCTTTCACTGAGAATCCAGCTGGGTTGATTGCTCGTATTAGTCGACCACATAGCCAAATGGTCAGGGCAGATGAGGGGGTATATTGCGGAGATGGGGACTGACTGAGACTCTGCTCGACAGGCCTGTGTATAAACCGACAAATGGTGAATACAGCAATGCGCTGCAACAGTGCACGCCCCCGCATCTGACCTGACCTGATCTTGATATGTGTGGGAAATGATGTTGACTAGATTAGAGGTTTTGAGGTAAGATTAAGTTGTGTTGCAATGTTCGATTCTAGTTGAGGGCATTGAGGGTACGGTGCCTCAGTAGTGGGTAATTTAGAAAATGGTGTTAGTTTAGACAAACTGATTGTAGATTCCCTACTGAGGTTGAAGCTGGTGGGGTACTTCATAACTCCGCATTCCTTGGACGCAGGGTAGTCAAAATAAAGATAATTCACGTGCTACCAGAAATGGCTAGTGGCGTCTGATCTTTTTAATATAGAGGAGAAGAACCAACAATCTAGAGGTATAGAGACTGCAGAAATAAAATTGCTGAGGCCAAGAGATTGAGCTTTTGATTCAAAATGGATCACTAAAGCACGGAAGTCATCTCGGATTTGTTCAATTTTGCAGGGCGGCCCAGAATTCTATTTGGCCATTGAAGGCAGAAGGCTGAGGTGTCACAAGTGTGTTGATACAAGCCACTTTAAGGCTTTCTGTTCACAGCAAAGGAAAGGAGAAAGACCACCACCTCTGCCGACACCATCAACAACACCACCATCAACCATCAACCACAACAAAAGAAGAATCACTAACAGCGACAGGCGGTCACAACATCATTGACAGCAAGAAAACAGCAGTAACAGCAGCAGCAGTAGCAGCAGTGACTGCAGCATTTACAGCAGCGACAACAACAGCAGCAGTAGCAGAAGCAAAATCAACAGCAACAGCTTCAGCAACAACAGTAGAAATAACAGTTACCAAAAGAAAATACATCAACCTCAAGGGTCACAATATCACAGACAACAGGAACAAGAATAGCAACAGAAAACCCCAAAGCAACGACAATGACATCATCAAAGTAACATCTGAAATCTTCTCAAGTCATACTCCCTCAACCCTTTCTACACAGACATGTCGTGAAGGTGACAAGGTAATTAATAACAAAGACCCCTCCCCCAATACCATTAGAAACTGGGAGATATGAACAAGCGGGAGAAGTGTTACCTTCAAGCAGCGATACACCAACACCACCCACGACAACTGCTACACCAGCACTATCAACACCATCATTCCCATCTCCATCACCACCGCTATCACAGGCACGATTATCTCAAACACAAGACAGTCAAATTCACACCCAACAATCAGAATACGTCGCTAACACTACCCCACCTCCCCCCCCAAAAAATATAAACACACCACTAACAACATTGCCATGGACACAAGCAAAAATATACTAACGGATCACGTACACCAATATACAAGCCAATAGCATCCTTTCAAGCATTAAAAGTTACTCAAATTTCGAAATACAAATACAGCGTTTTAAGAAACAAATGTCTGAAGAACTGGGAAACCTACACTTTAATATAAACAAAGGACTATCCAAGAACTGCTTATGGAAATGCTCCCTCCCAGCTAACATGAGGGACAAAATATCCGTCCTTCCATAGAAATAAAACGTGTGACCCGTTTTTCATTCCTTATCGAACATGGCTGTGGTCAAAATAGACAGTGTAAATGGACATGGCCTGGGGTCAGCGGGAAGCAGGTCACCCTGCTCAACAATCCCGGGTCACTAAATGCAGATGTGGTAGCCATCAGTGAGACGAGAGTTTTCGATCCACAAGCTTTCATGCTTATTTTCGGTAGATAAGAGTATTACTTATCTACATGTCGACCGGATATTTGTGGTGAAGCTGCGGAATTCTTTTGGAAAGGTTCGGATTTTGAGATACGGACAATTTTCTTTGATCCAGAAAGTAAGTGATCCTGGATGTGAACAGTATTGAAGTGGGTGTATTCAGTTATAGCTGTTTATGTTCCGGCAGGAGCGGGACAAATGAATTTCTTGAGGAGCCTGGTGGTCTCTATGGGAATGCCCAACTCTTTAGAGTTAGTGGGTAGGTGTCTTGGATGCAAGCTTGGATTGTGTGATACTAGTGGACAGGAAAGGGGTGTGAAAATTTTTGAAGACCTGCTCAGATAGGTACCAACTGTATTTACTGAATGTGCCAGTGTGGACATGGTCAAACTACACCGGGTCATCTAGGTCTGTAGTCCAGCAGGTAAGGATAGCATAGGTTATTCACTTTTTAAAATCGTCTGCTATATAGAACACACATTTGGGATCTGTATGGTCAACCTTGTTAGGTTTCGTAGGCAGGGACCCGGTTACTGGAAGCTGAATGCATCAGTCCTGGTGCACCAAGCTTACAAAGACAGGATTAGCGAATTAGTTAAGCGGGCGTTGACGGGGTCAGTCATCAATAACGTAAGTACAATGCATTGGGTTTAGTAAGGCCGTAACTGTAGAATGAAAATAATAGAATAGGGAGAAACTTAGAAACTTTGAAGGAACAATTAGGAAAAGAATCGCACTCGCTGCGAAATTGACCCTCGACTAATTCTTCAACTCTAAGCAGAAAGACTGTATTGTCAGAGTTGAGGTACGTGCTCCAAGTTACAAAGGGGCGAAAGCCGCTTGATGGGCCCGAGTGGCAGAGACAACACGGCAACAATATCACAATTCGGTCTTTGGCGTCCATAATGGACGCATGCTACTGCGCACCGTCGCCCTCACTCTTCCATCCGTGACTATCTTCAATCTAGTGACAATATCAGGCAAGGAGGACTGGGGATTGAGAAGACGGATGTAGAGGATGAGCAAACTGTCTTATTTGTTTCATCTTGCTCTCTGCACTTCACTATGCATTGTTGCAGCTGCTTTCCTCTCCGTTGAACCACAAAGGTTTCTTCCACAAAGATTTTCCCACAAAGATGGATTCTGTCATCAGATGCAAAGGTAGGCAAGCCCTAATATGGTAATCAGCTCATAGCTGGCACTCGTGTAAGGGTACCAGCAACTCCGGGTAACAGTAGCCCTGGGAATAATATGGATCAGAGGTGGTTCCATACTCGTCATAACCCTGGGCCCCACTATAAAGTAACACACAGACATACATTTATGTTGATTGTAGGAGCCTCTACGTTTTTGTTACTTGATTTGCAAGATATAGCAGCCACACTTCCGTCTCAAATAAGGAGATAAACCATATCTGATACTTGGGGTTGAAATAACAGAAGCAATAACAGAAGCATACATACACTACAGTTCTATATTTAAGAGATGAGGAATTATGTACATTATTTACATTTGACGGATATTTGTCCTCATTTTGTTTGTTGTTAACACAACGTTTCGGCTGATAT
>NC_069003.1:14046882-14048467 GCF_001194135.2 Octopus bimaculoides
ACAAACAGTTATACATTCAGACGTACGTATATGAATACTTACACATATACATACAGACATACATATATGAATACTTACACATATACATACATATATACGGACATACATGCAAACAGACATTCATACGTGCATATATATATATACTCATATGAAAACAGAAAACTTGTAAAATTTATTCACGTGTTTCAATACCTAATATGAGTTAGGATTATAACCTTATCTACATACTACATTCATATGTGTAGTATCTAAGTCACGTGCACTCACATACATAAATACTACACACACGCGCACACACACACACACACACACACACACACACACACACACACACACACACACACACACACACACACACACACACACACACACACACACACACACACACACAAAAGCACCTTACACAAAATCATCACACGTGTTGCAAAACAATATGTTGAATATAATAGGCACAGTCACAACTAGTAGCAACCATTAGCAACTACTGACAAGCATTAGCAGGAAGTGACCGGTAACCGATGACTGCGAATAGCAACTAGTGGCAAATATTATCAACCAGCAAACGATCATTAGCAAAGTGTGGCAGCCATTAGCAACAAGTGACAAATATTAGTGACCAGTGGCAACCATTAGCAAACACTAACTGCCATTTGCGACCAGTAAAAGTCATTAGGAAACAACAAAATGTCATTAGCAACCAATAGCAGTCATTAGCAACAGTCGTTAGAAACTAGTGACAAACACTATCAAGCAGTGACGAGTGTTAGTGACCAGTGGTAACCGTTAACAGCCAGTAACAGCCTTTACCAGCAGATCACGACCATAAGCAACCAGTTGCGGTCATTAGCAACCAGTGACAAGTATTAGCAACCAGCGGCAACTGTTAGCAACTGGTAACGAGCATTAGCCACCAGTGACGACCATTAGCAACTAGTGACTACGATCAGCGACCAATGACAGCTATTAGCAAAGAATAACGGCCAATAGCAACCAGTGTCAACCATTAGCAACAAGCGACAACTAGTCACGAACCAGTCGCGAATCGGTTGTAAACGACAGACGACAAAAAGTGGTTGTAGTAATAGAGAGCTAGTTGTTGTTGATGTTGCATTGCAAGTCACTTGGTGCAGAATCTGATGTTGACTTAGTAGCAGTGAAGAGTGCAAAGTGCAATGAAGTGCAACAGAACATGGCAGCGTGTTGCACAGCTGCCAAGCTGAGCCAGACCTGAGCTGCGCCGAGCTGCAGGCCTGCAAAATGGCAAACTGCACTCGTTGATCCTTGCTGTTCATAGTAATGGTGGTGTGTCTATTATGTAATAGTGTATACCACCTAGTGCCGTCACCACTAACACCACCGCCGCCGCCGCCGCCACTATAACCACCACCACCACCACTAACAACACCTTCACAGCAACGACGACGACGACGACCACCACCACTACCACTACCATCTCAAGCCCCAGCACTTCGAGCAGCATTGCTGCGACCGCCCACTATCAACACCGCTACCACCACCCTCCGCTGCCACCATCGTCACCAGCACTGACTTCACCGTCGCCACCGAAACCACTACGAACCACTAC
>NC_069003.1:14048916-14051759 GCF_001194135.2 Octopus bimaculoides
ACCACCACCACTACCACTACCATCTCAAGCCCCAGCACTTCGAGCAGCATTGCTGCGACCGCCCACTATCAACACCGCTACCACCATCACCTCCACCACCCTCGTAGTTGACGCCGCCTCCATCCGGGTCCATAGTGAAGGTGTGTCACATGCATATAATTATGTTTACAACGACGAACAAAGAAAAATCTAAACCAGTTCTAAGCACACACCCACACATGCACACACACGCACACACGCACACACAGGCACATACACACACACGCACATAGACACCCACACACACACATACACATGCATTCGGGTGCGTGTAATTGTGCATACGCTTGCAAGCGTATACACACATGCATTAGTAGTTATACACACATGCACTAAGAGATATATAGACATACCAAAAGCGGTGCTCCAGCATGGCTGCAGTCAAATGACTGAGACAAACAAAAGAGTAAAAGAATCGAATATATTCATACATGACTCGTACATACCCTTTGCACACGTACACACATACTTGTGCACATATACACACAAACAGACGTACACACATGCACCCATTCATACACATACAGGAATTAAAGAGATATACGGCGTACACACATACAATGCACGCGTATATACGATTGCACACGTACTTGCACGCATACACACGCATACGCAGTCAAACACACCTAGATACACTCATGCATGCATCCACGCGCACATACACAGATGCATGCGATAATTTATATATACACCCTTGTACTATTCAATGCTTATTTTCATACGCATGCGTTGATGTAAGACAGTGATACACGCGTGCATACATATATAGAAGCCAGCAATCGTATGCATATTACATATATTCACATATATTGGTGTATGCATTCGTGCGTTTGAACACAAGCAAACATGTACTCAGATTACACACATACATGCATGCATTCACACACACACACACACACGCACACACACTAATAAACACGTTCAACAATATGTGCAATCGCACGTATAAAGATACACACGTGTACACACAAACACGTGGAACGATGCATAAACATACATACATTATTACACAAAAAGGTATACACAACCACATATATGTTCTTGTATGTACACACACAGAGGTAGGCATCAAGATACACAACCACCCATCTATCATCTACATATTCATTCCAATACACACATACATGCAGTTGTACGCATAAACACGTATAAAGATGCATACACACACAATAAAGCACGCATGTATTCCCAATCATATACGTACATGTACCCACACACACACGTATACGTATGCACGTATAGACACACGAATATATGAATTCGCACACACAGATACGTATTAAGATACGAACACACAGATAAACGCACAATTACACAAGCATAGTTAAAGGTAAGCGCGCGCACACACACATACATACATACATACATACATACATACATACATGTATAAATACACTCCTAATTGCACACAAATATGTATGTATTCGTACATACACACACAAATACATGTATTCGCACGGGAAAACGTATAAAGATGTCTATCTAGCTATCTATCTATCTGTTTGTCTATCTATCTATCTATCTATCTATCTATCTATCTATCTATCTATGTATCTATCTATCTATCTATCTATCTATCTATCTATCTATCTATACACACAAGCACACACATATGTACACATATTCATACACAATCATGTATATATTCGTACACACACGGGATACATGCATTCGCACGCATAAAGACGTATAAAGAATCATACACATATAAAAACATGCGCACACACAGAAAAGCATGCAGAAAGATGCATACAAACACATAAATGCACTCATCTGCACTGAATATCATGTACATGACCGTACGCAAACACTCATATATAGAAACGCACACACTCACGCACAGACACACGCACGAAATATTTCTCTCATTATCTCCCAATATACAAGCGTTTCTATAGATGCAAGTATGTATGCGTGTATGATGCATGTATGCGTGTGAGTACTTGTGGGTGTGCGGACATGTGTATGCACGAGTGGACGCGCGCGCGCGCGTATAACTGCAGGTATATGTGTGAGAATGAAAAAGAAGCGTGTATGTGTGGTACGTGTCGATGCCATCGGATAAGTGAACGTAAGCACGCGCGTGTACGAGAGTATAAATGTATGTAGATCTCCGACGAGTTGTACGAGAGCGGGTATGTGTATATGGACGAAAATATAAGTGTGTGTATATGCAAGTGCGTGTGAGTGTAAGTGTGGGTGCAAAGATGCGAGTGTAAAAGTGGGTATGAATGTGTATGTGGAAGAGAGCTTGTGCGAGTATGGATGAGTGCGGGTAAAGCTGTGAGCGCTGCGTGAGTGTAGGTGATACTGTGAAAAATTGTATAAGTGTGGGTATGTGTATGTGAGTAAAGGTGTGCGGGTGTTTCAGGAGGTGAACAAAAAATTGGAATTCATATATTTAGTGAAATGATATCAAACTATACCACATCAAACCGCACCACACCACACCACACACCACCACAACACACCACACCACATAACACAACACCACTCTATAGCACACCACATCACACCATACCACATACCTCATTTAATCACACCACACCAAACCACGACACACAAAGCCACACCACATCACACCATACCACACCACATAACAGCGCACCACACCACACCAAGCCACTCCACTCCACGCCACACCAAACGACACCACAACACACCACAACACCTCTCATTACACCACGCCACACCACACCACACCACACCACATCGCACCACATCAAATGACATCGCACAACACTAGACCTCACCACACCACATCACACCACAACATTCCACACCACACCACACAACACTACATC
>NC_069003.1:14052013-14052988 GCF_001194135.2 Octopus bimaculoides
CACTCCGCATCACCCCCACCACACTCCGCATCACCCCACCCCACATCACACTACACCACCTCACAACACACCACCCACCCCACGTCACACCATACCACCTCCCGTCATACCACCTCACCGCACGTCACACTACAGCACATCACGTCACATCACACCACACCACAACACCAAACCACTTCACTCCATACCACATCGCACCACACCACAACACGTTGCCTCACACCACACCACACGGCACTACAACACATCACATCGCACCCTACCACTTCGCACCACACCCCAGCACATTCAATGAAGCTGGAATCTACATTTCTATTATTGTAGAATGTGAGTCTTTCGATTTCGTATGATATTGGTGGGTAAATGTTTTTTCTGTTAGGCTTTGGTTGACGTTTGGTGAATGAAAACTGCGTAGAAGCCTGTCGTGTGCACTTTTTCGGATTTTGCAACCGTACAGCGTTGTCGTACACAGTGCCACATTGATTTTACCCTGTAATGATATTAAGAGAACATACGTTTGTGGTTTACTCGCTGTCTATATCGTTATTTCAATGAGCGGATAAATCAGTTGATGGAATAACCGAAACCTCTGTCGTAATTTGACGGAGACACAATACCAGCGCCAACACCAACATTACTACTGCTATCACCACTACCTTAATCTCCTCCTCCTCCTCCATAGGCACTCTCACCAGCATCAGCAGCAGCAGCAGCAGCAGCAGCAGAAGCAGCAGTAGCACCCCCACCAGCACCACCAAATAATTTTGCTGAAATAAAGAGGTTTTTCCTTTTTTTGATATTCAGCTTACTGGAAAACGAAATTCTCCCCGTCAAATGTCGAAGATCCACGACGATGACGACGGCGATGACGACGACGATGACAATGACAACGACGGCCATCACAAGCTTCACCACTTCTTAGAATAACATTACATTAATACAAGTTGTTTTCTTTGATTATGTAATTACTGGTTC
>NC_069003.1:14052998-14056142 GCF_001194135.2 Octopus bimaculoides
CAGTAGCACCCCCACCAGCACCACCAAATAATTTTGCTGAAATAAAGAGGTTTTTCCTTTTTTTGATATTCAGCTTACTGGAAAACGAAATTCTCCCCGTCAAATGTCGAAGATCCACGACGATGACGACGGCGATGACGACGACGATGACAATGACAACGACGGCCATCACAAGCTTCACCACTTCTTAGAATAACATTACATTAATACAAGTTGTTTTCTTTGATTATGTAATTACTGGTTCGTTTTTTTCCATTTTGCGACGGTCTTTTGTTAAGTAAACAGTAGTTCCATGATATTTCCCATTGTTATCTTCATTGAATTAACACGAGAACGTGTTTCATGGCTTTTCAGCGAATTTTTTTTATTATTATCACTTTTAAAATATTATGACTACTAAATTTGTGGAATACCAAGCGGTTGTCAAATTTAATGCCGTTACTAAATATGATGTGTGTATATAAGTTATAAAATGTATAAATATATATGGAGTTGCAATGTAGATCCGGGAAGATGTCACGCCTGTAATCCTGCAGTGATACTCAATCTCAGTCTGTGACACTCTGGGGATAAACATTGAATAGATGAAAATGATAATATGTGCTACATATCGCACACAAGATGTACCCAGTCATGGGGACTCATTTGAAGAGATCCTCAAAAAGATGGAAGAAGTATTGGGCGACCAAGATGGCAACCTTCATACTTCTTCGAAGCAACAATGTATCTAACCGTCATTTAATTATGGTAATCGCAGCCTGATGATTAGCTAAGTTGAGCATCCCTCGTTGAATAACTATTACATCCGAGGATCAGCTAGCTAAGAACCATATATGACCTGCCTTTTACCCGCTCTACTCTCTCAATTTGGATTTTTATATGTATGTATGTATGTATGTATGTATATATTATGTGATGTGTGTGTGTATCTCTTTCACTATGTATATATATATATATATATAACAAATAATAAATATATATATATATATATATATATGTTGAAATGTTGTAACTGAAGAAGGTTTACTTAGTGGTTGCATTTTTATTATATATTACGCAAACCCAAGACGTACGTATTAAACATTTTCAAAATGTCACTATTTGGTTTGAATTCATTATTACAACTTATATGACTCGATGTCAATACAAACTCGCTGGTCTTGAATTCAGTTATGTGGAGAATCTAACCACGATTTGGAATAATTTGTTACGTTTGACTAGAGTCGAAAATTCTGGTGCCCTACACGGCTTCAGAGCGTAACATGAAATACACATACACACACACACGCACATTATAATATTCTGAATATCTTACTAAATGTAAATATACTGAAGAAAGCCACAAAACTGCATTATTCGTTTGAAGAAAGTATGTCATATAGATGTATAGTATTAGAAGGTGGTAGTGCTAAATCGAGATTTTTGTTTCATGAGTGTCGTCAGTAACAAGTGTCGGCTAGTGACTGCATGCTTAGATAAATTTAGCCTCTACTGACATACAAAAACAGAGATTAACAAACCACTGGTGTTGCATATATCCCTGGGATGATTACAGTGCAGTCCGTAGTATTATTGGGCATCGGGTTGATCATCTTCATGGGTTCATTTCTTCAGGCGATATCACATTAATGGATGTGCAGCAGAAGGATGTTTATCCCTTTTTACCAGTATGAAGGTTAAGCAAATTGTGTGGGTATTTCTGTGTGTATTTGGTGGTGGTGGTGGGGAAAGGTGATGGAAAGAGAGGAAGGAATCATAGTTATATGGGGATGGAGGTGTATGTGGTGGTGTTAGCCTTATTTTGTTATCCATTCAGCAGATGTTAAGGATTGGCAGCACATTGTTTTGTTTGATTTTTTTAAAGGTTTGACTATATTCAATAAATTTTGAAGTCAACAGGTCATCCGGTACTACTACTACTACTACTACTACTACAGCCATCAGCTATTGGGGTTTGTTGACTGAATTGATAAATGATACTTTCTTATGGTGACCTTTTCATTGTTTCTGGTGGATTAGTGTATAGCTTCGTAAATATTGGTTGGTTTGTTTATTTGTTTGGGTTCCTTCCCTCTTCTATTATGTGTTATTTCGTTTCAAAATATTTTTTTCAAATTCCAGAAACGATATTTTGTTCTTATGCTTACATGACATGATCACCTCAGAGTGACTATATATCACATTTTCTCTCGATGCGATAATTTCCAAGCTTTCTTCTAGACACAAGTTGCTTAACCGTGATGTTCTGTTGTATGGTGCAGCATTTTTTTGTAATGGACCATTGCGTCGTATGTTCCACTTCATTCTGTTTGAGCCTCCAGACGAGGTTCGATAGAGATGTGGAGTGTCTTTTATTTATGTTGGAAAATGGTGAGAGATGGTTACGCAGGCAAGTTTTCATGGTGTCTCCGGTGTCACCGATGTACACGTATTTTTGCGTATCTGTTTTCATCACACATTTGTACACTACATTCCTTATCATGCAGTTGTTATTAAATCTGCATTCCTCTTTACGTCTGCAGTTACACATGATATTTTTTCCATTCTTCCCGTGGAGTTACTATTGGTGGTCCCCTTTCTTCTCCTGTAATCGTGCACTCATTTTCCTTATGCATGGATTGTATCCTTAATTGAGTGATGTTGTTTGGGTCCGTTGTTGCTATGACGAGCTTTTATTACACCTACTTTCAACCTTTCCATCATTGTATACAGTGTTATTAGCTGCGGTTGCTTCGTATTTTCCCTCTAGTTTTATTCTATTCCGTTTTGTGTTATTTAGTTTGTGTATTCTAGACTGTGAGAGATCGCGAATGTTAATTGTACATTATGTCTGTTGATGATTTTGTGATATTTGGAAGATCTTGGGAAGTACCTTCTAATGCTGCGAAGAATTCCTAACCTGTTTTAAATTTCACCAAATAATTCAATCAGTTATTTTTTCATTTATTTTAATATATCTATTGGGTTTGTTAGTGTATTCTACTGTTTTGTTATCATTATTACTATCACCGATAATAATAACCCAATCTTTAATTCACAGCTGAAATTCAAAATAGGCTAGGAATTCTTCGCAGCATTAGATAGGCATTTCCCAAAATCTTCCAAAATTCTTCAAGGCGGTGTCCCAGCATGGCCGCAGTCTAA
>NC_069003.1:14056677-14060287 GCF_001194135.2 Octopus bimaculoides
GTCAAGCGGTAGTAGATGACTGATGCGATGTACGCATTCGCCACCTCCGCTGACCTTTCAGGGACAGCTTTCTCTCGGCCCATTTCTGAGTGAGATCGGCCACCCTGCTCGTCACCTCATCCCAGTTCTTCTCCACCTGGAAGTCCGGACCTAACCAAACTCACTCCGAGGAACTTAACGGGACCGTCTGTGTAGCGCTTCACCACGCTGTTGGAGCATGGACTTGCTTCTCCAGGTGCTGAGTTACAAGCCCAATGACTTTTCCGCGTTAATTTTAGCTCCTGTCACCGCTTCATGTTCCTGTAGTGTTTCGCCAATCAATATGCCTGTGGTTCGACACTATGACGGTGACATCATCAGCATAAGCAGACACACTTCTTCCACATCCTAGATCACGCGGGACACCCTTCAAAATTTCCAACTTCCGCAGTAATAGCTCAAGAGTCAGTACATAGAGAAGGGAGGAGAGAGAGCACCCTTGACGGACCGAACACAAGATGCTGAATGGCTCCGACATGTGACCATTCACCCGAACAACCGAGCAGATGCCACTGTATAAAATAATAATAATAATAATAATAATAATAATAATAATAATATGTCTCCTCTATTGACCTCAATGACATGCTGAAAATTCATCTGCCTAATTGCCTTAAAACCAGTCCTGTGTGTGTTTGTGTGTGTGTGTGTGTGTGTGTGTGTGTGTGTGTGTGTGTGTGTGTGTGTGTGTGTGTGTGTATGAGCGTATTTGTTTGTGAGTGTGTGTGTGTGTGTTTATATTGGTTGATTGTTGTTAGAAAACAAACGCCTTAATCACACAGCCATGCCGCATAACGTGAACAATAGAAAGTTAACGATAAATCCTTCAGAGATGGAAATAATTCTAATAAATCCAAAATTTTAGGTTGTGTGGTATCTGATATACCTGTGTTTGTCTTTGTCATTCAAATATATGTCACCGCTCTTTCTGAATTATTTTTCATTGATCATTTTTGTTCAGACAACATGAAGCCATTTTATAGCAGACTGACTCGCTAAGATGGCTACCCATGAGTGTCTGCTTTTACATATATTTCTACCAAACACCATGTTCACATCACGTGTAATACATAAACTTTCTGAAAAGAGCTCACGTGTTGCTCTTATTCTTCAAAGAAAGGCTAAACCCAGGTTTTATTATATCACAAAAATTGTCTTATTTTATGAATTTTAGATTTAATCTTACTTTACTACCATTAATCATTATTTTATCATTTTTTCCGGATTATAGATTTTTAGAAAAATAGGTTATTTTCCTTAAAGATTTGCCATCAATTTCAGCATATCTTTTAGCTTTTTTTCATGTGGAATATAGAATATAAAATTTATTTTTGACTAATTTCTTAGAATTATCAGGATGATTAGCATATTGGTATATTGCCAATATGGAATGAAAAGTGGCACAAACAGAAGAGAGGATATTTTAGCAATATTTCTTCCTTTTAACACCGTGTAAGGGCATTTTCATTCGGGAAAGAGAGAGAGAGAGAGAGAGAGAGAGAGAGAGAGAGAGAGAGAGAGAGAGAGAGGCGGGGTTATTGACAGAAAGCGGAAAAGAGAAAAAAACAAAGATAGACAGAGATACATAAGATTATAGATAGACAGACGGTGAGAGAAAGAGAGGGAGATTGCTAGATAGACAAAGGAAGGGAAAGAGAGATAGATAGACTGAGTGAGAGGGAGAGAGAGAGAGAGAGAGAGAGAGAGAGAGAGAGAGAGAGAGAGTGAAAAAGATTGACTGAATCGATAACCTCATTGGTTAAACATGAGCGACATCACACCCCTCACCACCAGCACAAGCACCAGCATCACAGCCCCACTACAAACACCCCTTGCTCCATATCATCTTCACCATCATTCCACTAACGCCGACCCCATTACTACTCCGTTACTATTAGTACTACTACTATCAGCACCTCCACTAACACCACCATCATTCATACTATAACCATTACCACTGCCAACTCGCGCCTCTTAATAATAATAATAATAATAATAATAATGCTTTCTAACCCTAATCGACTTATTCCCTTCCCCAAGATTTCAGGCCTTGTGCCCATAGTAGAAAGGATGAAAGTCAAAGTCGACGGAATTTGAACCCAGAACGTGAAGACAGACGAAATACCACTAAGCATTTTGCCCGGCGTGCTAACGATTCTGCCATAATAATAATAATAATAATAATAATAATAATAATAATAATAATAATAAAAATAATAATAATAAAAATAATAATAATAATAATAATAATAATAATAATAATAGTAGTAGTAGTAGTAGTAGTAGCAACATGAAAGCATCAAGAGGAATATCAAGGAAATTAGAATACAGTGCCCAGTAGAACTGTTACAAAAGGGCTGCCTCCTCCTTGACATGGCCAGAATAATTAGGAAAGTACCAGATAGCTGAAAAGAATGGGTAGCATGGTACCGTAGGCTGCAGGTAGCAAGCCCGCCATTCATGCAAGACTCCAGAAGTTCCAACAAAACCTGTGATAAATGATAATAATAATAATGATGATGATGATGATGGTTTTGACGAGGACGACGAGGACAACGACGATGATGATGGCAGAATCGTTAGCACGCGGAGCGAAATGCTGAGCGCTATTTCGTCTGCCGTTACGTTCTGAGTTCAAATTCCGCCGAGGCCGACTTTGCCTTTTATCCTTTCGGGATCGATTAAATAATTACCAGTTACCAGTCGATGCAATCGATTTAATCCCCCTGTCTGTCCTTCTTTGTCCCCTCTATGTTTAGTCCCCTGGAGGCAATAAAGATATAGTTAATGACGAAGTTGTTGATGATGATTAACATAGGCACAAGACCACAGATACTTTTTTATGAGGGGTCAGTTTGTTGATTAAATTGACCCTAGCACCTACCCGGTACTTTATTTCTTCGACCCCCCCCCCAATGTTGATCTCATGCTGGGATTTTGAACGTGGAATGTTAAGGAAAGAAACTAAACCTCGCATGACAATTTCTTTAGCATTCGACGGAGTCTGCCTTCGTCCTCTCTCAGGGATCAAATGAGACACAATAACGGCAACAATAACAACAGCAACAAAAACGAGAACGAGAACGAGAACAACGTCAGCAACAACAACAACAACAGCAGCAGCAGCAACAACAACAAAAACAACAACAACAACAGCAACAACAGCAACGACGACGACGACAACAACAACAGCAGCAACAACAACAACAACAACAACAGCAGCAGCAACAACAACAACAACAACAGCAGCAACAACAACAACAAAAACAACAGCAGCAAACTTAAGAAGAAACCAACAGGTGAGGAAGAATATTGAAAAAAATATAAACCTTTAGGAGAAAAAAATAATTTGCATTGAAAGAAAAAAAATTAAAAAAGAAAGCAAAAAAGATAGATGTGAAGGGAGAAAATGAAGGTAAAAGTAATTAAAAAAAAATCATGTTATATAAAGAGTAACAAAAAATAAGAAAAACGACCCCCCTCCGTAAAATATGGTTTTGAAAATCTCAAAAAAACCTAATCACGTGAGCTTACGCACCAAATTATAACGTAGAAACTTGTTTGTCATTTT
>NC_069003.1:14062156-14063289 GCF_001194135.2 Octopus bimaculoides
ACACACACACACACACACACACACACAAACACACATATATATATATATATATGCGTCTACTCACATTGCACCTTTCCCCTCAACTCAGCACAACGTCCTGTGCCGCTATTCCATCCCTATTCTTCGAATTCCCCTTCGCCGTCCTGGCTTCATTTATAAATAGATCCCATCCCTTACTGCTACAAAATCAGCCCCTCTCTTTTCTCCTCGTACTATCTACCTATCACAGCAGCCCTCCTCCTCCGTCACCTCCATTCTCTACTTCATTCATTGTCCCTTCCTCTAGTTTACCATAGCCTCAACCATCCCTGATAGTTAAATATCTACCTAACAACATACTAAACGACATCTTTCAAAATACTAACTTAATCCACCCATTCCTCTCCCTTCTCCGGTTCCGCATTTCTACTTCTATTCAATCCTCTGATTACTCACCTCTCTCTCTCCCTCTCCCTCCCTCTCCCTCTCTCTTCCTCTCCCTCTCTCTTCCTCTCCCTCTCTCCGCCTTGTATTCATATAGTTTCTTGCTCTTCCTCTGCATCTTGAGCCACCTCATTAGGCCGCCTGCATTCTCCTTCTCCCTACCTTTTACTCTTCTTTCTCTTCTTTCATTCAACCTTTAAACTTTTAGCAGTATGACGTGAACTGCTATTTATCAATCATTTCCTCCTGACGAAGGAAGCCTCTTTACGGTAATGTCTTTTTGAGTCCATCAACTGGTTGTATATCCATGACTTTTTGCACATTATATCTGCTAATTGCGAACATTACAACTGTTACGCAATTTCGAGCTCAAAAAATCAGCTGTCGAATTAATTTAAAAACTATGTATTCTTTCTTCAATATTCTCTATTTTTATATTCCAAGTAAATTTGTTCGTCAATGTATATAAATCTTTACATAAGTGTCTATCTTCCGAATATTTTCAGTTTTGTATATTCCCATATATTGCTACATATGTATACGTATATATGTATATTTGCATATATCATGCTGAAAATTGTTTATCAGCATTTTACTCTCTCTCTCTCTCCCTTTTCTCTCTCTCATTCTCTCTCTCTCTCTCTGTACACACACATAAACACACACACGCGCACACACACACGCGCACACACACACGCGCGCACACACAC
>NC_069003.1:14063330-14063639 GCF_001194135.2 Octopus bimaculoides
CACACACACGCGCACACACACACGCGCACACACACACGCGCACACACACACGCGCACACACACACATCTTCCAAATCCACTTACAAGGCTTTGGTCGGCCCGGGGCTATAGTAGAAGACACTTGCCCAAGTATGTGTATATGTGTGGGCATGTATATACATACACAGATATATGTATATATTTGTTTATATAGTTATATACTTATATACATATACATATATATGTATATGTATATATACATATATGTATATATATATATGTATATATATATATATATATATATATATATATATATATATATATATATAT
>NC_069003.1:14064220-14066289 GCF_001194135.2 Octopus bimaculoides
TATATATATATATATTAATTATATACATTAATTAATGCAAACACGTGTTACATATATGTACCAGTATGGTTGATGCAATCCATTGATATGGACGGGGAAGATGAGATTATTAGATTAACAGAATACCAGATTAATCAGATTAAAGTCATTGGTAAAATCCTTTTGAATTGCAAATACTGTTCAAACGAATTCCGTCATCTCAATTTGTAATGAGGCAGAAACGATGACAACAACAACAACAACAGGAACAGTAGCAGCAGCAGCAGCAACAACAACAACAACCACGGCAGCAACAACAACACCAAACAACAGCAACAACAACGACAAATCAACATCAATGGCAACAATAACAACGTCAACAACAACAGCAGCAACCAGTAGCAGCAGTAGCAGCAGTAGCAGCCGCACCCCACTACTACTACTACTACTACTACTACTACAACTACTACTACAACTACTGTATTCTGTTGTTGATTCATAGCAATGCTGTTCGTACGCGCCCAGCACTGATGACGGCAGCATCTGGAGCGCCTTCATATGGAAAGAAACTTTATCATCGAAGTCATCTTCTCCAGCAGCAGCAGCTCCACCATCACCTCCCCCACCACCACCCATAGTCCCCACTATCATGATCATGATGATGTTGATGATAACTGTTATTGCTGTGTTACTGCCAATATAACGATAGAAATATGAGCAGCAACGCGAGGGAGTTGGAAACCAAATGCGAATATGTGTGCGTACATATATACATACTTACATATATGTGTGTGTGTCTCTCTCTATATGTGTGTGTGTCTCTATATATATATGTGTGTGTGTGTGTATCTATATATATGTGTGTATATATGTGCATGTGTAGGTGCATGTGCACGTATGCATACTCATGTTCTTTCTCAGAAATTTTAGAACATTTTAAACGACAATATATCTGCACTAAAATATGAAAAAAAGTTATATTCCATACATCAGCAAAGGAACTGAAGTCATCTCCTCATATAGAGACAATACGAAATATGTTTCGTTATGCATAAATCATCGTATAACCTCAACGTGCTTTATAAGCGTTATATAGATAAGATCGAGGGAAAGTTTAAACGAGAGGAAGATCACTTACAATACAAAGACTGAAATAAAAGATATTATCATCAAAATTGTCGGAAAATGTAGGCACTTCGAGGAATACCAATGACTTGATTACGACATGCATTCACTACGTGACTAAGTGCAACTACAAATAATCTCTCAAACGTCTTCAGTATATTGCATTTCTGTCTTTTTGAATCAGGAAGTTACAGTGAGCATACACACACACAACGTAAATTCTTGATTTAGTAAAATTATCTTCGTTTCGAGAGGATATATAATAGTTACAACATATTAATTATGACCAGCTCCACTTGATAAGGGGAGATAATCACAAGAATACAAGAATTAAAAATTAAAAATTCTCCAAGACTAGCCGATCTGGAGATAAAAAAAATGTCGTGGATACATGTTTTGGCGCAATAATCACCAGATACAAATACACACAAATACACACCAGATACAAATACACACAAATATGTGTGTGTGTACTTGTATGTATATGCATACATACAAATAGATACACATAACTGTGTATGTATATGTATGTATATATATCTTTATATATATATATATGTGTGTATATATATATATATGTATATATATATATATATATATATATGTATATATATATGTATATATATATATGTGTATATATGGGTATATATGTGTGTGGATGAGTGTATCTGTGTGTATGTATGTATACATGTATACCTATGTGTGTGTGTGTGTGGGGGTGTACGTATGTTTGTAAGTATATATATGTGTGTATATGTGTACAAATCTGCGTGTATGTGTGTTTATGTATGTATATGTATGTGTATATGTGTGTATGTGTATATATGTGTATGTGTGTGTGTGTGTGTACGAATATATATATATATATATATATGTATACATGCACACATATATAGGGATATGTGGATGTATGTATATGGGTATGTGTATGTATGTATATATGAAAACACTTGAGTTATTTTTCT
>NC_069003.1:14077582-14080442 GCF_001194135.2 Octopus bimaculoides
TCCTTCCTTCCTTCCTTCCTTCCTTCCTTCCTTCCTTCCTTCCTTCCTTCCTTCATTCATTCATTTGTGTGGTTAAGAAGTTCACTTGGAAAACAAGTGGTTTGAGGGTTCGGTCCCGCCACGTCGTACCCCTTTGGTAAGGTAAGTGATTTCTGCTGGAGTCTGGGGAAGGGTTTATGATGTACCGTGTTAAAAAACACAACATACTTTCCAATGGTGTTGCATAAAGAGAATAAATTTGAATTTTGCAATAAAAGCAGCTCTGCAATAAAGGCACACACACACGCACACACACATATACATATGTGTGTGCGTGTGTGTGTGTGTGTGTGTGTGTGTATGTGTGTGTGTATATATATATATATATATATATATATATAGTTTAAAAAAACACAAAAAACAATAACAAAAAAACAACAAAGTGAGGACGTGATACGGATAGTGTTATTGGACGCTCGGGAAAGGAAAAAATAAGTAGTGCAAGATGTGAATTCAGAGAATTGTGCAGCTATCATATAAAGCTCCTCATATGGACTCGGCTATCAATCCGTATAGTAATCAATTACAAAAAAATATAAAATAGAGTGTCCTTGTAACTGAGACTCCGGAAGATCCGATCGATGAAGATATTTCATGAGGAGTTCATAAAACCATTAAGTCATGAGGTATGAGAGGTGAATATATATATATATTTAACCAGTTGGCTTCCGTAGTATTAGAGCGTTTCGCAACTTTCTCATTGTAGTATAATTTCAGTATTGAAAACATTATGCGTATATAATTGCATTAATACTACAGGCACAAACCAAGGTTTATACATACATATATGAATATATAAATATGTATGGCCGAAAAGTTGGTATCGTGCTATTCACCCCCGTGAAACTTTACGTAACACTGGGAACTGTGTCATCCTGTTGCTCAATAAATACAACTCCAGACCTATATGTTGTGTGCTACTTGCGCGTGCGTGTGTGTATACGCATACATGCATATGTGGTAAGAAATTTGCTTACCCACCACATGATTTCGGGTTCAGTCCCACTGCCTGGCATCTTGTACAAGTGTTTCTTCTTCAGCCTCGGTTATATATAAAGTGTTAAATATTGTATAACTCTATCAGAGATCATCCATGGTGTTATGATAATATTTTAATATGGTTTAAATTAAAACTTTCTATTAAAAAATTTCTTGATAACTTATGTTTCAAAATTTTGGCACAAAGCCATCAAGTTTGAGGGAGGGAGTAAGTTGATTACATTAACCCCCAGTGCTAAACTGGTACTTATTTTATCGAGCCTGAAAGGATGAAAGGCAAAGTCGACCTTTACTGAATTGGAAATCAGAACGCACAGACGGATGAAATGCCACTAAGCATTTTGTCCGTCGTACTAATGTTTCTGCCAGATCGCCGACTTATCCCAGCTTAATAATAACGTACAATTTATTTTGATAAATTCTTTTGTTCTTTTGAAAATTAATTGTACCAAAGGCAATGCATTTTAAGAGAAATATGATAACAAAAGCGTTAGATATTGTATGACTCTATCAGTCTATGTTCTTTAACTCACCAGAGACTAGTCCTTGGTTCTAAGATACAAACTTTATGGTTTAAAATGGGGCGAATTAATACCTTTCATGAAAATTTCTTGTTAATTTATGTTTCAAACACCAACTTAATAACGACAAATTAACTTTATTGAATTATTCATTAGTTTTGAAATTAATTGAAACAAAGACATTGTATTTCTATAACATTGCATTTCTATGAAATTACGTTTACAAAGTGTTAATGTTACACGTGTTTGGAATTTTCAAGCCCTAACACTCTAAACCATTATTCCATGCACCGTAAGCGACGGAGATCCGCGTACTTTACACATAATTTCCACATATACTGTGACACCCAAATACACGCACAAACGCATTTATACATACATACATATATACACACGCATATATATATATATATATATATATATATATATATATATATATATATATATATATATGCATATATATACACACACATATATATATATGTACACGTAAAACCTAACACCCCCACACACAAACACACATACGTTTCATAGACTCATAACGAGCGTGGCTTCATTAATAGGATTATAAGAGATAAAAAGTTTTATAGCCACAAAAATATTCCAAAACAAATATCTAGATAATCTACATGAAAACCGTACTACTAGCTATTGTAGAATTTGTTACCTTAAGTTCCAGTGAGAGGGCGCTGTAATCGACGGCAGCCATGTTTTATTAAACGCCATTTTCAAACGAACATAGAATAGCAATCGTTTATATTACTTTTAATGGATACATTTTACGCGTTTTAAAAGATTGTGTCGCATATTACATTTTCTCTCTTTCTTTTCCTCTTTTTCAGTTATTCCTTCTCTATTTCTGTCTTTCTTTCTCTCTTATATTGCAAGTTACAACATAAATTGCGAGAATGTGTTTGTATTATACTTCCATACACTCACGGGCAGACCTATATATTGATATATAGTGATATAAAACGTATATATGTATATAAGCATACATTTACACATATTTGTGCGCATGTATTTATGTACACACACACACACACACACAAACACACACATATAGATATATAAATATATATATATGCATACACAAGCAAACACACACACGACGAATACACACACGTTAATATATGTATATGCAGTCGCACACTATAATAAAAAAATAACTGATTATCAATATCAACATCAATGTGTGTGTGTGTGTGTGAATATATCTAGCATATGTATATATATTCACAAATATATAAATGTATATATAATATATATATGTATGTATATATATATATATATATATATAT
>NC_069003.1:14081439-14082165 GCF_001194135.2 Octopus bimaculoides
TATATAGTATATATTTTTTATAATATATGCAGGCCGGCTTACAAGCACGTAGGATATATTTAAAATCTATATTATTATAAAAAAATATCCAGTATATAAGAATAACTAACGAGTATATAATATATGTTATATAATAATCGTATAAATTCCGAAATACATACTTTATAAAAGGTTAACGTTTCTTTTATATTTCTCCAGTTTTTATACTATTGCTGTCTAAATAATATCGCTGACGATATATAAAACAGTTTCAGCTCGGTGAGGTGACGCGGCTTTGCCGCTATTTTGGTAACATTTCTCTAAACTGTAACATCTTTGCCTCTACAGGTATTCTTAAGTGTGTTCGAATGACTGTGGGCGCCTCTTTGGTGATCAGTGTACGTGCACACGCACGCACACGCACACACACACAAACACACACACGCACATACATTCGGTGGCCTACTTACTGTTTCCGTCTACCAAATTTACTCACAAGGATTTAGTCAGGCCGTTCTACAGCAGAAAACATTTCTCTTGCCCAAGGTGCTACGCATTGGGACTGAACTCGGAACCATGTGGTTGGGAAGCAAACTTCTTACTACACAGCCACATATATAAATATGTGTGTGTGTGTGTGTGTGTGTGTGTGTGTGTGTGTGTGTATAATAATAATAATGATAATAATAATAATAATAATAATAATATTAATAATAATAATAATAATAATAATAATAATAATAATAA
>NC_069003.1:14082804-14084550 GCF_001194135.2 Octopus bimaculoides
TGCGTATTATGTGTAATTGGTGTCATGTTAAGAAATATCTCAACAATTATTGAAACCAAACACATAAAGAAATTGGTGCTCGTCTCCATTTTGGATTAAATCACAAAAAGTCATGGAAACTCACAATGAGATTACGCGAGAAGTTTCGGTAAATAAAATCAAGAAACCAAGGGGAACGACTCTTGGGGAACAAGAAACATGCCTATTCATCATGATATGGACCTTGAACGAAGGAATAAGCTAAAGCCAAAAAATACAGGAGACAGTGTAATAAATTTGAGCTTTTCATTACTGCAAAGCTAAACATAATCGAATCTGTTATGGCGAGGATCATGATACTCCCTCTGAGAATGGATTTGCCGGACTCGTATAAGTAGCAGCGTGTTTGACTGAGAGCAAGAGATGAAAAATTACAGGAAGTCGAAAGGTGTCGTTCGTGAGTTCGTGGAGTCACAGGAAATAGTTGAAAAGTAGTTATAGTTTGTTGAGAGTTGTTTTGGATCGGTTACAGTTGTTGGCAAGTGGAGACAGTTGGAGCCTACCCTGTTCCGTGGTACTATAGATCACACTGTGTTAATGCATGATACTAAGATGTCATACAGAAACTACGTTATTAAAGTGACGACGAGTTGAATCGAAGCTTACCTTGGACATTAACAATTTTTTATGATACAAAAAAACTGTTAATTATGGAAGACCTCTTAGCTGACATATTACAGTTTCAAAAGCAACAATAACAACAGCAACAGGAGTTGCACCAACAACTATGACACAGTCAGTTGCTGGAACTAATGTTGATGTCGGGAAACACCGCAAGTGCGTTTTCGTCAGACGGTGTAGCGAAGGCTATAACTGAATTTAATTATAACCCAGAAGAGGGTATAACTTTTTCATCGTACTTCAGAAGATACTAAGAAATCTTCAAGGAAGAATGCAAGTGTTGGACAGACGATGAAAAAGTGAGACTACTGTTACGGAAACTAGGTCCTCCAGAACATGAAAAATACCACAATTTTATCCTGCCTAAAAGAAACAAGTGAAATTTGTTTGGCGGAAACAATTGAATTGCTATCCAAAATGTTCAGCGATAAGAGTTCCCTGTTTAAGACTCGCTGGGAATGTTTGAACCTAGTAAAAGAAGAGGACGAAAATTTTGTCAATTATGCTGGAATCGTAAATAGAATGTGCGAAAAATTTAAACTGAAGGAATTATCTTCTGACACGTTTAAATGTGCAAGGTCTGATGACAAACAAAGATGCAGAAATACGTGCACAGATTCTTGTAACAAGAGGCCTAGACTTTAACCCTGCAGGCAGTAGCAGTGAAAGGTAAAAGAATTATCAACTTGCGACAAGACGTAAAGAAAACTGAAGAGAAAAGTTTCTCTCAAGTACAGACATGTCGACCAGTAATAAAGATGCTACGTATGTGGAGGTTTGCATTTTAAGAAAGACTGTCCATTTAAAAGTTGGAAATATTTTAGTTGTTAAAAAAATAGGACATAAAAGCTCGAATTGCATAGCGAAGCAAAAAAAGGCCAGAAAAAAATTGTTCTAAAAAAATTTGCTCAACGGAAAGTGTTGACGACACTAAAAAAAAAAAAAAAGGAAGTATATGTATGTAAAGATAAACGACGTGAACGGGAAACTACAAGTAGACATAGGTAGCGACATTTATTGATACCGACATTTATTGATACAATTATTGATACCGACAGATGGAGCAAAATTGGGAAATCTACATTA